>NW_006800211.1:689840-715735 GCF_000485575.1 Poecilia formosa | reverse complement strand
AGAGGAGGAAGAGCGGAGAGAAGAACAGAAAACAGAGAGAGGAGGAAGAACGGAGACAGAAGAACAGAAAACAGAGAGAGGAGGAAGAACGGAGACAGAAGAACAGAAAACAGAGAGAGGAGGAAGAACGGAGACAGAAGAACAGAAATAAAACCGTTTTTCTTTTCTGGTGGATCCTGGTGTTGATCTGAAGCAGATTTAAACCAGCAGCTCTGAATCCAGATCCTTATTAACATCTGGGGTCAGTTTACATAAAAAATAAATAAATTCTACATTTCTACATTTTATTAAATAAAAGTGACCCTGCAGGAATAAACAGGAAAAGATGGACGAAGTTTTAACAGAAATCAATAATTTCGGTGCATTTAAAGAGTTTTTAATCAGATTCTGATTGGTTGAATCTTGTGTGAGATCCTTTCAGTAAATCATAACTGAGGTGCTTCAGTTACTGTAGCTGTAATTCACTTCATAAAAATGAAAATAAATATGAAGGAAAAGAGGATTTCCATGTTTAATATCTTACAGTTGTGATTCTACAGGAAGAATGTCAGTTTGAAGTTTTAGATTCAAGTTTCCTCCTGCAGAAAACTTTTTTTTCATCCAGTCTCCTCAGTTTTCATTTTATTTGTCTTTTATGTTTATTTTTACATATTTATGCAGAAGGACAGGAAATGCATCGTCTGCTGGCCTCGGCCTCCTGAAACGTTGCTGCGGTTTCATTTGCAGGCAGTGGAAACATTCATCACTTCACATTCTGAAAAACTGCCTGGAAAGAGGAAATAAAACAAGACGACTAATCGACCTGCACTGCAAAACCACGAAATATTAGCAAGTAATTTTGGTCAAGTTTCTGCTGCAAATGTCTTAGTTCACTTAAAGTAAGACTGAACCAACTTACAAGTAACTTTTCATCAAGACACAGGAGCCTGTTCTAATAATCCTCAGTATTGATTGAAAGGCTCTCGTTCCCCAGGCAGATTATTTTACCTAACATGAATAAGTGAATTAATCTTGGTCAGATTTTGTGTTTTTTCAGTGTGTAACAGATCCTGCAGCAGATCTCAAACAGCTACAAAAACAATTCATCTGCTAATAAATATTTCAACTTAAATGTGACAAACGGCATTTAAATGTATTTCCTGACAGGTCGGTTCTGCAGAACCTCCTCTGGTCCTCAGAACCAGCGAAGCGGAGAGCCCGGTTCCCCCAGCAGTGTGTAAACACACACACTTCATCTCCACTGATGACATTCCTAATTATGTAAATGAGGTGAAGCAGGTCGACCGCAACATGCCGAGCGCCTCTGATCACAGCTTCCTGCCGGACTCCGCTCGTTTGGGTTTCATTAACAGCGCTTGGTGGAGCCGATCCGACCCGAACCCGTCGGAGCGTGGAGGAGGAAGTTTCAGTCGCTGCAGGAGGAAAACAAACATGGCTGCTGCTGATCTGCAGCTGCTGGTTCTACTTTACGGACCAGAAACCGACTTTACAGCAGCTGATGACAAGAAACCAGTTTTAACAGCAGAAAATTAACCACAGATTCACTGAGACCCTCTAGTGGCCAAACTCAGAATATGAGAGATTACGTTCCACAAACGGACCGATGAAAGGATCGATCAGTTTCCCGAGACAAATTACTCAATTCTGATTGTTTTTCCCTCTTTATTCAACAAAAACGAGGAATCAGGCTGAATTTACTCAGGTAAGAACTTCAGTTTTTCATTTTGAGGTTTGCTGCTGATCCTTGTAAATAAATCAATCAGCACACACAGTGATCAGCTGCAGCAGAGATTTGGACTTAAGTTTTCTGACTTCCCTCCACATGTAGCGTTAGCATAACATGACGTTTTGATGCCAAACATGTTACTGCAGCTAAGTTCAGACTTTTTTCAGCTGAGAAAATTGAGACTTTCAGCTGCTTCCATCCACTAAAGCTATGTTTTAAACAAGCATTTGGGTGATAAGGAGTTTATCTGCTTCAATGCTAACAGAAGCCGACTCACCAAGAAGAGCTTTTAAATCCCTGCTAAAGTGCTCGTCTGATAGGTCTCAGCATTTCTCTTTGCATTTCTCAAACAAATCTAATAAAAATAAACTAAATCCATTATTTAAATAAAAGAAATGCTTTGAGGTTTTGATTAAACTCATTTAGTTAGATGTTTATGTCTGCATTAACAGACTCATGATGTTTATTTTGGGTGAGGCGTTTCCAGAAACCCGTTTAGCTCTTCCTGCATGCGGTTCGGTTTCAGACGGACCCTCAGAACCGAGCAGCAGGTAAAAAAAACCTCTGCATCAGAAGCTGCAGCTCGTCCAGCTGCTGATTACATGATCAGGAGAGTTTCTGCTCAGCCTCCAACGCTGTGATCTCGGCTCTCTGTGAGGCGTTTAGGAGCGACGTGGATTTAACCGTTCCACACGCCTGACTCTGGCGGAACGGGTCGGAACCGCTAACATCCTGCAGCATTCTCAGAAAACTCCAAACTCACATCAGGTCAGCTGCTCCGTTCAGTCATCACAGGTCACACCCATCTGCTGATTTAAACAGCAACCTTGGATTTAATTTTAAGTTTCTCTCTTCCACTAGCGGTCAAAACTTTTCATACAGGCTCAAATATATACATACACCTCCAGTGATGAGTGGTTCAGAAAAATGTCAGTGAAAATGCTGGATTGGCGGAAACTGAACTCAGCAGCTGCTGTTCTGTTTTACAAACATCGAGTCGTTTGGACACAAAGACGAGAAGAATGATGGGAAAAGTTAGTGAGGCTTTCAAAGCTAAGAAAACATCACCAACTGTAGAGCATGGTGCTGGCAGCGTCATGCTGTGGGGTTGTTTCACTGCCAGAAATTCACAAAATTCTGCAGCCAATTCTGCAGTTGAAAACGAAAACTTCAAATCTTAAAACAAATATTTAACATAAGAAACAGAAATGACTGAGTTTAACAGCAATGGACCAAAAATATTTGATACGTAACGAAGAAGTGAAGGAGGAAAAGTTTCAGAAACCAGAAATGATGAGGCAGCAGGTCGGGACTCACCCACAGCTGGTCTCCAGCAGACTGTCCCCGACCTGCAGAGACGCCATGCCGAAGTCGGCTATTCTGATGTTATTCTTCTCATCTAACAACAAGTTCTCTGGCTTCAGGTCTCTGTGGCTGCAGGGGGACGGGGGGACGGGGGGGACGGGGGGGACGGGGGGACAGAGGGACAGTCAGTTTCAGTCGTCACCAAAACTTTGATAAAAATTTTGAACTTTATTCAACTGAAGGTTTAAGAAACAATTTAGCGCCTTAGCATCAGTGAAAGCTAAATGCTAAATGCTAAATGCGCTAAACAATTTCAAAGTTAGCAAAAACAATACAGTGCTAAACAGCCATTAGCTCTGGAGGCTTTTCCTGGCCAACGCTGCCTTCAGAGTCCTTACTGAAGGGGGATGTTTTCTGTTTAGACTGTGAAGAAAATCTACTGAAGTAAAAACTAAACGTTCAGGTCAACATTTTGTTTCCTGAATTTCTGGTCGTCTGATTTTACAGCTTCAGATGAAGTAAACAGGCTGACAGCTGCTGGTTTTGTCTTTCAGCCCACAGTGAAATGATTCCTTGAAACCATGAAGTGTTCTTTGCAAACATTTATAATAAACTTCTGCTTTTGATCATAAACAGCCAGTTAAAACCTGCAGCTGAGGATTTTCTCTGTGGTTCCAAATAAAGCGAGTCCTTCAAAGCATCACTTGACGTCCAGCGCCTTTGATGTGCAGTTACACTTCAGACGCAGAGAGCTGCAGCAGGAGTGGAGCAGCGAAAGGTTTCAGGGAGACGAGAGGAGATCAAGAGGAGCCGCCGCCTCCACCGTCGCCCCCGGCAACGGCTGACAGCAGAGGGAACCGCCGACAACGGAGCAAATGCTTCAGGAACGACTCGGCATCATCCTGGGAATAACCTGCACTTCCAGGCTGAACCCGAAGTTTTCATCAACCGGAGACGAGTCGAGTTCTTCTGGTCCGGGCCGGGTCAGGACCTCAGGCTGGTTCTGAACCCAGCAGACTGGATCAGACCGGGTCAGAACCGAACCGCGGATCGGACCAGGTCAGAACCGCGGATAAGACCGGGTCAGAACCGCAGATCAGACCGGGTCAGAACCGCGGATCAGACCGGGTCAGAACTATGGATCAGACCGGGTCAGGACCTCAGGCTGGATCGGACCGGGTCAGAACCGCGGATCGGACCGGGTCAGGACCGCGGATCAGACCGGGTCAGGACCTCAGGCTGGATCGGACCGGGTCAGGACCGCGGATCGCACTGGGTCAGAACCGCGGATCAGACCGGGTCAGAACCGCGGATCGGACCGGGTCAGAACCGCGGATCGAACCGGGTCAGGACCTCAGGCTGGTTCTGAACCTAGCAGACTGGATCGAACTGGGTCAGAACCGCAGATCAGACCGGGTCAGAACCGAACCGTGGATCGAACCGGGTCAGAACCGCGGATTGAACCGGGTCAGAACGGGTCAGGACCTCAGAGTGGTTCTGAACCCAGCAGACTGGATCAGACCGGGTCAGAACCGCGGATCGGACCGGGTCAGAACCGCGGATCGGACCGGGTCAGAACTGCGGATCAGACCGGGTCAGGACCTCAGGCTGGTTCTGAACCCAGCAGACTGAATCGAACTGGGTCAGAACCGCGGATCGGACCGGGTCAGGACCGCGGATCGGACCGGGTCAGGACCTCAGGCTGGTTCTGAACCCAGCAGACTGAATCGCACTGGGTCAGAACCCCGGATCAGACCGGGTCAGAACCCCGGATCAGACCGGGTCAGAACCACGGATCGGACTGGGTCAGGACCTCAGGCTGGTTCTGAACCCAGCAGACTGGATCAAACTGGGTCAGAACCGCGGATCGGACCGGGTCAGGACCGCGGATCGGACCGGGTCAGGACCTCAGGCTGGTTCTGAACCCAGCAGACNACCTCAGGCTGGTTCTGAACCCAGCAGACTGGATCAGACCGGGTCAGGACCGCGGATCAGACCGGGTCAGGTCCGCGGATCGGACCGGGTCAGAACCGTGGTGTGCGTACGGACCAGATGGAGTGGCTGTGGCAGAAGTCCAGCGCTGAGATGATCTGTCTGAAGAACTTCCGGGCCTCTTTGGGCGTCAGCCGGCCTTTCTTCACCAGGTAGTCGAACAGCTCCCCTCCTGACACGTGTTCCAGCACCAGGTACCTGCAGAGGTCAGAGGTCATCACACCGTCAGATCTGCAGGTCATTTATCAGGAAATACTACAATAATTAAGATCTGTCCCAAAGTTTTTGATTTTATCCCCCATTTTAAGAAAGGACTTTGACTAGACCGTTGCAGCTGATTTTCACATGGTTGAATCACTGAGGCAGAAATATTAACGTTTATATATAAAAGATTATTTAACTGTTTTAATTCTTCGGGTTTTTTTTCTCTTTCGCCGTTTTTATTTGATCCTTTTGGCTGTTAAACTTTTTCTGTGCAACAACCTGAAGCAACTTTATTACAGCAGAAGAATCTGGTTTGTGTTTTATGTTTCTGGATCTGAACTTTAAAGAAATTCAATCAGTTTCAGCATTTTCCGAGCAGAAGACGACAAATTTTTGGGTTCATAATTCATCTCCAGATGGTTTCCTGTCAGCCCAGATTTTACAGAAATCCTTTGTTTCATCTTCCGTCCGGCTGAAGGAGGCATAAATCATATAATCCAGTCGTAAACTGCAGCGCGTTCGGCTCTAACCTACGTTGATGTATGAAGTAAATCTGTTTGTGCTGTAAAATGTTTCATCCATCTCCAGGCCTGATTTATCTCAGGAACATCCCTGATCGCGGCGCGGCTTCGCCGTCCTCTCTGCCTGATTTATTAGCAGATTAAGGGATCTGCTGGAGCGTTTCCCCGTCAGAGCCGTTTAAATTAGAAACACGGCCGGCTGTGATTTGTGAGCGCGGGACTTCCTGTTTCCATCCATGATGACCGTCCGTCGCCGTCCGCACAACATTAGGAAAACAAATTCCGGCTCCATCTGACGGCGGCGGCTTTATCAATTACTGAGCGTCGCGTTGAGCGTCGCCGCTGGAGCAACGAGCAGCAGATTGATGCAGACAATAAAGGAAGGAAAAGCTGCAGCTGCTGCAGGCTGGACTGATGGAGAAACAATTCAGGCTTAATGAGGAAACAAGAGAACAACCTGATCCTCTTGTCTCTATTAAAGAAACAGACATTAGCTGCACAATTACTTCATTGCTTAACATTCAGCAGCAAGCTTTGACCTTTGACCTTTACTTCCAGACTCTTTCATCACTTAGAGGCATGAAATATTCTCAGCGATCATCTCTTTGTTAGCAACAATCGTTCTAAAAAATAAGAAGCAGGTGGAAAATGCCAGGCCCACAGCATGATGCTGCCACCACCATGCCTGGAAGCTGCTGCAGCGTTCCTGAGTTTAACTTTTAACTTCTGCTTAAAATGATTTATCTGGAGCTGCGATTTTATATACCAACTCTTAAAATGATTTTTTAAAAGTTATAATTTTTTCCTTTTTATTCATTTTTAATTATTTTACTGATTTTAATAGGAAACAAATGATATTTTACTTATTCATTTTTTTAATAGTTAAATGAACTCAGGTGATAATCAGTCTCTGCCTGTTCTCCCTGTCAGGAGCCGTTTCCCTCTGGGGCTCCGGCCCCCTGCTGTGCTGCTCATCGGCGAAGCGTCGAGTCTCTGTGTCGTCCCCCTCATGTCCAATCAGCTCATTTTGACTGTTTTGCCCCAATTACAAATTCAAACCTTTTGATTTTATTTTTCCAGCCAGAAGATCCGACCTCAGCTGAACCTTTAAAAAGGAGCTTACAGGTATTTCTTGTTTTCGTAGACGTCGTGCAGCTTCAGGACGTGAGGATGCTCGATGAGTTTCAGGATGGCGATCTCTCGCTCCACCTGCAGACAAAAACACAAAATGAGTTAAAAACACTGAGGCAAAAACCTCCAGACCCGCAGCCAGAGCGTCTGATGAGAGCTAACACGCAGCATCTTTCCGTTACATCACTTTAATCAGACAAAGTGGGCCTGCAGGGTTTCACAGTTTGGAGGCAGCCGAAGCAGAAATTCACACCTTACCCCCAGTTGGTTCAGCCATAACCACAGCTGATCTGCTGCTTAAAGTCTGACACTTTAGTTTAACCCTGATGTGTTACAGCGACCAGCTGGTCACGCCTCAACAACCAGAAACAAGGAATGCTGCTTGTTGCAGCGACAGAAACAGAAATCGTTCCAGTTCTCACATCGTCTCCTTCAGGCTGGCAGGAAAAACTGAATGTGTGGCTGAACAGACTAAATTCACTCAGTTACCAGAAAACAGACAGAAAAACAACAAACTGCTGATTTATAGGTAAACATCCAGATCTACTGCAGAGTAAATGAAGCCAACAGCCTGCAGTTTGTTCATTTCATTCAGAAAACATCAAATGAAGAGAGAAAGTTTCAGCGACTGAAACAGAGAAAACGACAAAACCACCGGATCAAACAGCAGCAGGTCGGTCAGGTGGCTGCTTGGAGCAAACAGGTGTGTGTGTGTGTGTGTGTGTGTGTGTGTGTGTGTGTGTTGGAAGTTAATCAGCAATGACCTTAAAGAAACGGCGCCTGAGTTCCCATCAACCTGGGAAGGGCTAAAACCAGCAGGGGAATAAAATGAAAAATAAATAAAGTTACATTTTATTTTATTTAAAAACACTTTTGGTTAGTTTCTCAGTTCTGTGAAAATAAACGTTACTGCTCCTTATAAAAATGTTTTTCTGACAAACTCAGCCATCAGTTATCTAGAAATAAAAACAGCCCAGAGTCTCTTAGCTTAAAATTCAAATTTCATGGAGAAGTGCTAGAATATACTGTGGTTTGTTCATATGACGCCATGATAGATCTCTGAGTCCAAAAGCTGCAGCCGGGTCATCAACAGAACCATGATCCCAAACACAGCAGCAGATCTGCAGCAAAATGTCTGGAAAAGGACAGAAGCGTTTTTACCGGCAGTTGTTTCACCAGAGAGTCATTAATGTTTTTACAGTCGCAGCCTTGAGCAGCATAAAGACCACCTGCTGCTCAGTCCATTTGCCGCCTGCCGGCGCCTGAGTGGGCTGGAGGCCGGGCCGGTTCTGGACCTCTGGGTACTAAACATCTGAACGCTCGTTCAGCTGGCCGGGTTTCCCAAACAGGCCACTCAGAACTTTATCTGCTCTTTTACGCGCTCCACTTCCTGGTCAGATCAGTGAGCGAGGCGGTAAAATCCACCAGTCTGAGGAATAAAACTCACCAGAGCCGCGGTGTGACAGACGCTGAGACTCCTGACACTTTAACAGGCTGGATCTTCAGACCTCCAGCTTGTTGTGGTTCCTGCAAAGAGAAACATTTTCTCCTCACCAGAAACCGGACAGGCTTCAGGAGTCTGGAATCAGTCCTGAACTAAATGCTCCGACTCACTATTATTACTGAATATTTCACTGAATCCAGTTATCAGTGGTGTTAAATCATTCAGTATTGTAATGAGCGGCAGGTCGTGAGTTCTACAGCACAAAACTCAGATGAATCTAAAACCTTTGTGTGAGTTGGGAGAATCAGAGACATCGCTGCGGTTTTTTCAGGCGTCTGCTTGCAGATGCAGCATTAAGGGTTTAGTGGGAACGTCTGGCAGCAGAAACGATTTAACGTCTCTTCATCTCACACCTCTGGGAACGTTTCATGTTCCCAAGGAGGCTGGAAACAGGACGGCAACAAAAAGTTGATCAATTAGACAATATTGACTCAGACTGTCAGATTCCAGAAGATGAGGAGGATGTAAAGGTCTGATGATGAAGATCTGATCATCATCTAACTGGTGAGTCCACAGCAACCAGAAGCATCAATATTTATAGAATAAATTAAATCCATCCCACTGATCTTCATCAGATTCAAACACGTCAACATGTCGCTGCGTTAGTGGTCCGTTCTTCTGCCTCTTCGTCAGAGCGCCTCGCCGTCTGGACTCCGCTCTGGTGATGTGAGAGGAAGGACAGATCTGAAAATCATCACTTCCATCAAAGCCGCCGCTCTTCAAAGCCCCGTCACTGAGGACCGCCGCAGGCTGGCAGCAAATAAATAATAAAAGAAATCATGTTTCAATCTTTAGACCCACTGTCCTGCAGAAAGGCCGTCACAACATGGAGAAGCTCCCGGCCTGTGGGGGGCGCTGCACCCAGACACACTGAGGGAAACGACACAGAAACCCTGAAGACACTGAGCGCAACATCCTTCTTCACCAGATGGAAACAAAATGGAGGCGTCAGAATTTAACGGCTGGAGGATTTTTCTTTTGCCTTTGGTAGAACCATGAACCATTTACCCAGAATGCCCTGCGCTGTAGTCCACTTCCTGCTTCTGGAGCGGTCTCTGGTCCGCATGGTGTTCACATATGCATTCGGTCTGTTCCAGAGTTCACTTCCACCAAATGGAGACAAAGGTTTGCAGGTGGACCAGAGTTCACTCCTCTGGTCCAGTTGTGCATTCACACCTCCACAAACCAACCGGACTAAACAAACTAGAATTGGATTCAAGAGCAGTAACTGCTCACACATTGTTACAAAAAATGTGTAACATTTTGGAAATCCAAGTTTCCAACTCGGAAACTTGGATGTTCCGAGTTTGTTTCCTCTCCTCATGGCTTCTATGATGGTCTTATGCAGGAGAAAGACCATAAAACCATACATTATTATTCTTTTTAGCAGATCACATGCCATCTTCTCTCTCCATCCTCTTCCTACTCAGCCACTGAACCAACTCTCATGTCCTCCTTCTCTACCTCCATGAATCTTCCCTGGAGTTTCCTGCTCCGGTTTTCCAGTTCGTCATCACTCTCTGCGCTGCGTCGGTCCGTGATGCTCTGTAAATGTCCCCGGTGTCTCCGCCTTCACTCATCAGCCCTGCTGCCGTCACATACAGTTGCCTCTGTTTTCATCAGATCTCCGCCGGCTCACACAGTGCAGCCTGGCAGAGGCTGATTAACGACATGCACAAGGTAAGCAGGCTCTGAACCTGCTGCCCCCCTGAGTTCACTGCCACACTGACGGTTATTAGACTCAATTATGTCCCATATGGTTTTTTAATGTGCTGTAATAAAGAGCGCTGTGACGGTTGGTGGAAGGTTGCAGGTGAAACTCCGGGTTACTCATCGTCCCCGTAGAGCAGAGACAGCAAAGCTGCTTCCTGGTTGAGTCAACAGCTTAGAAAGGTGATGATGTTTAAGGCTCTAATAAGTCGGGTCGCGCAGGACGCAGGCGAAGAAGAGCCGCTTTAAATTCAATTACCTCCTGGACGTCTGGGTGTTAATACAAAGCAATTAGTGCTGGTTGTGTCCATGTGTGATGGGAGGAATGGAAATAAACGTGCGACATTTCACAGCCCAGTATCTCCAGACTGAGAAACCTCATTACAAGTGCCAACGCTCCGCGTCTCCTTCATGAAGTGAGATGAAAAGTCAGCGTGAGGACGCCGTGGTCATCCAGAGTTCAACCTCTGCTGCTTCTTTACTCATTTTATCCCCAGGTGGCTGTTAGAGCGCCTCCTCTGGTCTCAGCTCATTCAGCATCAGATCAAACCTTCACTACGTTTAACCGACTGCTGGTGTCTGGATGAGCTAAAGGTATCCAGGTGGCAGCAGCCACAGTCCGAACATGTACAGGAAGAACATGTACAGGAAGAACATGTACAGGAAGAACATCTACAGGAAGAACATGTACAGGAAGAACATGCACAGGAAGAACATGTGAACAGCTTGCAGAAAGACTGCAGAGCGGGATTTGATCCCAGGATCTTCTTTCTGTAAGGATGTGGAGAAACTCAATGTTTTCTTCTGTTTGTCCATCACAGCAATGCAAACAGAAGCAGTGAAAGTAAAGCTGAGATTTTAGCAACCAAAGTGTGAAACACAACAGGCTTTTAGACATTTCTACTGCTTAAAACTGAAAGTTGCTTCTATCACAGCCAAACACACAATTGCGACACGGCTGCCACATTATCCTCCTCCTTTGTCGGTTTTATCGCCTCCTTTAAGGAGAATAACTGCAGATTGTTTCAACGTTCACCTCAAGCACAAGATCAAAGATCTTATCACAACCTGCCAACGACCCGACACCAAGACTCCAAACTTACAGTGATTATCCTGCTGCTCTACAATCCGGAGCAGAGACTCAGTGAGGCAACTTCAGGTTCAACTCCGGGTTTCCCGTCTTAACGTGGCTCATTTCTGACCGAGGCAGAACTCTGTCACCTTTCCTGCTGCTGAGCAACAAATGAGGCAACATCTGAAAAGTTTAGACACTCTCTCTAAATCCCAAAGGTAACACCAGCATCTCTTAACTTTAAAATCTAATTTTATCATCACCCGTCCCTCTGCTGGTTTCATGTTTGAAACCTGCCAACATTTCCCTCCATTTTCTCAGAGAAGCTCCGAGTTGCGTCAAAAGCCAACAAACTCCTCCGATCGACGCCTCCTCATGTCAGAGCTCGTCTTAATGAATTATGAGGACTGACTCTGGTTACGGCGCCGCCTCCAAAGCTCTCTTTAATTGAAACACGATGCGGGGCCGCCGGGGGCCGTAAATTGGAACATCCCCTCGGTAATCAAACCGCCATCTGTTGCCATGACGTCCAGAGGAGAGCAGTCTGCGGTCCAATCACAATCAGACAGCGAGACGCGGTTCCACAGACACGGAGCGTTCAGCCGCTTCATGGAGCAACACGGATCCATTCAGAGGCAGGAGAAACGGGACGAAATAGCTTAAATTCTGGATTTGTAACATTAAATTGTTGAAATTACTTGGTCAGGGTCTTTTTTTCCCCCCAAATCCAGTGGAGGGAAAAATTGCTGAGTCATGAACCTAAAACCTCTGGGTCAGCGTTTTGTTGGCTCCCTGGTTTTCCTGAGAGCTTTAATTCTCCCAGAACTCCCGATGAAAAACTGTTTCTGCCATCAATCCGGTTCCAGCTGACGGATCGTCCTGTAGGATGGAGCTTTTATTCTCCCTCCTCAAATTTCCACCAATAATCTCCAGTTGGACTGTTTGCTCTCAGTGATTTCATTGTTTCATTCTGGTGGACAGAGTCTGTTCTTCCACATGGATAACAGTCCAGTTTTGTTAAAAACATTTTTGTTAAAAACATTTAAAAGAGCCTGTTTTTTCTCTTGAAGCAAAGAAACACAATGAAAAATATTTTCTTCTCCATTAAAGTGATTTGATAAAAAGCAGCTTAGAGAGGAATGAACAAAGGAAAACAATCTGTCTTCACAGAGCAACAGTTTGTCAGGGGAATGTAAATGTGTGAACAAAAGGAGACATTCATATGCAAAACCTCCTCAGAACGATGCTCAACGCGCCGCAAAGTTCAGCGAGAAAAGCTGCAGCAGAAAAAGCTGCAGCAGAAAAAGCTACAGCAGAAAAAGCAGCAGAAACGTCTTTAAATGTCACAGACGATGGAGCGAAGTGAGGAAATCCCCGCCAACGCAGGGCGATGTTTTCTCCATTTCCAGCTGGCTTTTTGGACTCCTTCGCCTGAGCTCACCATGGCCATGACTCGGTACAAAACAAATTAAAAAGTACCTGTTGCCATGACAACAGGGGGGTTGCTCCTAGGGGTAGAACCCCTCAGACAGGCACAAGGGGAGAGAAACGTTTTCATCAACAGAAAGACGTCAGCAGAGCTGAGAGGAGCAGAAAAACTCTGCAGCGATAGTCGCCTCTAACTGGATCCACAACCGGCTGCAGAACCAGCAGACAGAAACAGCTGCAACGCTAAAGATACAACGCTAACGATGCAGCAATACTAGCGATGCAATGCTAATGATGCAGCAACGCTAACAATGCAGCAACGCTAACGATGCAATGCTAACGATGCAACGCTAACAATGCAGCAACGCTAATGATGCAACGCTAACGATGCACCACTAAAGATGCAATGCTAACGATGCAGCAATGCTAACGATGCAACGCTAACAATGCAGCAACACTAACGATGCAATGCTAACGATGCAACGCTAACAATGCAGCAACGCTAATGACGCAGCAATGCTAACGATGCAATGCTAATGATGCAGCAATGTTAGCATTGCTGCATGCTAACGATGCAGCAATGCTAACGATGCAACGCTATCAAAGCAGTGCGTTTCAGGTTGCTACAGAACAACAGTCCATCCGACTCCAAGATTAAAACATGAAGTGTTTCCCTGCTCATCGTTTCACTTTCAGAATTAATAATTAATTCTTTCAGCTGATAAAAATTCAAAAGATGACAAAGATTAATTTCACACATTTTCAAGAAACAATGAAGAAATTTGCTGATGTCAAAAAGTTGTAAATTTGCAATAAAAATGAATTACAATTTCCATTAAAAGGCATAAATTTAGCAGATTAAAACAAAGAAATTCTTTAGTATTACAAATGAAGAAGAAATTGTAAGAAAAAAACTCAAATTTACTGAGATTTTAGTCAGACATTTGCCACAAAAAGTATCACACCTCCTCTCAGACTGAGATGGTGAATTTATGCGATTCATCTGGATATTTTCCAAACTGCAGTTCCATTTTCTTCTTAATTGGACTGGAGAAAAGTCATAAATAAAGGTATTTCTGAGGAAAATAGATGCATTTATGAGAAACCTGCCCATATTTATCTACACAGAGTTCAGCAAGAAAATACCACCTGCTGAAAGCTGGAGGTTTTATTTCTGTGAAGAAAACTGTTCAGATTGTGTTTAAAATCACTTTTTAAAAGACAAACTTTAGATTATTTAGTAAAGATGAACACAAACTCTGTTGGAAAGCTTCTCTTGTTTTCTTATATAACAGCCACTGTATTTTTGAATAAACTATGTAATAATTTTATAATTTGATGATGCTTCAGTTGAAGGGAGGAGTTAACAAACCAACTTTTGCAATCAAAGGACCTGAAGTTCTCCATTATCAGGATTTTTACAACAATGTCTTAAGTATGAAAAACTTAAACTTAATGCAATAAAAAGTGCATTTTTCTCCCACCTGCTGGACGTTATGGGTATTACTACTCCTGCAGGTATTTAGTGAAATTTGCTTTGTGAATCCAGTGCAGAAATAAAAGTTTCAATCAAATCATTCTGAACGGTTTTGAACATTAAATGTTTTCCAGTTTATTGGATATTACATGTTTTTGCCTCTCCTGCCACATGAAGTATGTCTGACCTGAGAGTCGGGAGGTTTTCACATTCAGTTAGAAAATAAAAACTCCTTCAAATGCAGTTTACCACAAACTCTTCCACTCTGATTGCTGCAGCCAGGAGCCAATCAGCAGCGAGCTCCCGCTCTGACCTCACAGCTGCAGCCGTCCTGACATCGTCGCCTAAACGTTCCTTCACTCAACGCCAGACTTCGCTTCAGCATCGTGTTGACAGCCAATTAACTGCAGAGCCAGAGTTCCTCACGCTGACCAACAGGATGAAAGTGGCGAGGTCACATGACCTCCACCGGCTCCCCTCCTGTCACTCACGCGGTTTCATAACGACGCCTCATGCAGAGGCTCAGAAAGAGGTGAAAAAAGTCATTTTGGGAGAAAATTGGCTCTGCTGATGATGAACGACTGACTCATTTCCAGCTGTAACTTTGTATGTGCCAGTAATGCAGATCAAAACTCTGTAAATGCTGAGACAAACTCTGACATTTTAACATCAGAGACTGAGTGAGACGGATCGTAATGAGGCAGGAGCTGAATTAAAGCCTGTCCAGTCAGAAACCCGTCCTGATGGAGGGACGGTGGGAAATCACTTTAATCAGACAAATCCTCCAGTTTTACTCTGCAGCAAGATGAAAATAGGCAGAAATAATCTCACTAGTTGTTCAGTAATCCACTTTCAGGGACATATTCTGTTTTATTTTTAATATTTAGTGCAGTTTTGGTTCAGCATCGTCGCTCATTTTGTTCCTAAAAGGAATCAAAGCAGATGAGATGAAAATCCTGAGGAACTGAAGACCAAATATAAGACAACCTGCTGAAAACCCCCTGAACCATTTTACATTTAAAAACATCAAAATGATGCATGGAAGATTAATATAACATCAGGAGGAGAAGCTGATATTAGTCTGTTCACCTCTAATCCAGTGAAACCAGTGAGGTCAGAGGTCACCAGACCAGTTTGTTGTTCAGATTCAGAAAACTCTTGTAATTCATCTCAGTTCAGAAATTTGCAGCACATTTATTTTTTAATACTGAATTTCGTTTAGATTAACTAAAACAAGGTAACATTTATTCATGCGTTACGAATGTTCAGAATGAATCAGCGTTTAAAGGGAAGCAGAAATCAGAACTTTTCTCAGCGAAATGACCAAACTATGAAACAGGAGAAGGTGTTGAAGCCCGTCACACAGCAGGAAGTGAAGCGTTGTCCAGTGAGTCACAGCGCCACCCGGCCCACGTGACTCACTCGGCCTTCGCTGCATCCACCTGTTTGCTCAGAGCGTGGGCGGGTCGGCGGTAATGAGAGGAGCGATAAAGAGCTGACCACCTGGCTGTACGAGACTGTAGCCGGTTCAGTACGAGTGGGTGACTGGGTGACATGGTGACAGCTCCAAATGCACCTGCATCACTTTCTGCTCTATTTCTGGCTCCTGTGGGAGAGAAACACGAATGTTTCTGCAAAACCGACGCTGGAAGCTCCTAGAAACAATTCCTGCTAGAAAACAGTGACTGCATGATGCACCTGTAGCTTCTCTTCCAGAGAGAAAAATGTTTCGCTCATTTTCAGAAAAGCTCATCTCTTCTAAAAAACAACAGTAAAAAATGTGAATCATTTTCAGAAGTGCTTTAGTAAATCCTTGCATCAGAAGTGTCCAGCATAGCAGTGATCAGCAGCAGGCTGACGGATGCTCCTCCCTGTTTAGAGGTGAAACAGTCTTACCTTCATGAGAACAGACTCGCTGAGCTTTTCTCTGTTGACGATCTTTATGGCGACCTTTTGACCTGTGACACAGTGGAGACCCAGCTTCACCAGACCTGAAACACAGACACCAAACAACATTCACATCCATCCTGGTTCAAGCAGCACAGCAAAAACTGTTTAAAAATGATAAAGTCATCACATTTTAGAACAGAGCAGCGATAACAAACCAACCAGACGCTCTGACCGCCTGGCAGCCACCAGACCAACAATCCAACCAACCAACCGCCAACGACATCCTCATCCATCCAACCAGCCAAAACCCACCCAGCACTACACACAGTTAGTTTTCTTCCATCTTGTGCTCCACCAGTAAGATGTGTTAGTAATCAAAGGGAGGATTTATCAGAGAAGCTGTTTGGTCCAGTCCTCCACCATCAGCCTGGCATCACCTGCTGATGTGAAACTTCAACGATGTGAACACAGGAGGAGACCAACATGGAGCTTCATGGATCCTTCGATGATCAGAAGCTGCAACCTCTTAACTATTCTCCTTTGTCCCCACAAAAAACTGAAAAACTTGGTAAAACACGTCAACACGCTCGGCCTCCACTGTCAGTGAAAAACCTGCATTCAAATAAAATCTGCATTACGAAAAAACTCTAAGACAAACAGAGTGGATTATTTTACACAATACCATAAGACACAAATATGAGACAAGTACATTCAGGACAAACCCTGAGATGTTTGTGACCAGAATAAATGAGTTGAGCTGCTGGAGCCTCCTGACAGATGAAGCTGTAATAAATCTGGGTCCTTTAGCTCCCAGATCTCCTTTCTGTTGTGCAGCTCTGAGAGTTCACCTGATGGAACTGCTGCAGCGAAACGCAAATGTCAACAAGCAATACCTTTATCTTAACGCGGCCACAATGGCTCCATCCATCTCCATCAAAGCCCTGACACCAGAGACTGTGTGTCTCACTTTGTACTGAAGGTCTGCAGGCGGCGGAGGAAATGCCACGGCGCATATGCACCTCTTCATTACCGCGCATGTTTCACAGGACGTCAGCCTGAAAGGTGCTTTCCGCTGGGAAATGAGCAAAGCTGAGAACAATGGGGGCGTCGTGACCAGCACGGCGCCTGGGGGCGCTTTCATGTCGGCAGGTAGACCTGAAACGGCAGCTGGAGCCGTGCTGGTCAGGTCTCATCGATCTGGTGGACAGGAAGAGCCAGCATGGCTTCATCTGAGTCCCATCAGTCAGGAGCCTGACAGGCTCCCTGTAGGAACCCAGACAACAACGAGCGGCACTGGAGGAGAAGTGAAGGAAAACACCTGGTTTGGTTCAGGACTGCAGCGGGACGGACTGAAACAACAAGACCGCGGGTCTGAGGGATGAGTTTCCTCTGTAACCATAATCCAAAGGTTTATTAAAGTTTACTGATATTATTCCAGCTACAGAGTTTCTGATTTCATAGCTTCTTTTTTCAGATGGTAAAGATCAGTCTGGCCCTTCAGGGTCGACCGTCTGAACAGAAGCTCCTGGTAAGAAAACACTTTATTCTTCCTTCTACTGACAAACTCCAAAAAGCTGAAATACGACAGAGTTATTGCTACAGTTTGGCAAAGATTTCATGATCAGCCTGTTTTCACACAAAACTATAACAGAATTTAAACAAAAGCAGACACATTTTAAACATATCTAAAGAAGTTTGGATCATTTTACCAACTTATATCAAACAGAAGATTTTGTATCTTTTCCCCCTCATGTTTTTCATAAACTCATGAATCTCCCATCAAAATATTCAGAATGATTTCTGTATTGCATCATATCTGTCATGGATAAATTACTGTTTCAGCCTGAAAAACAACAAATTCAAATAAGTTATTTATAATTTAGAGCCTTTTTTAAATTATTTTATTGTAAAGGTCAAATCGCTCAGAAGTATTTCAGCAGTTTCTGCATTTAAAAACAACTATAATAATTTATTCATCCCAATAATCAGTAAATGACAGGAGTTTTGTTATTTAAGGTTCTATAGTTAAAGGAGCGAATTAAAACGGATGTAATATTTGGAGACATAAACCCAGACCGGGTTTAGTAACATGGGTCCACTGAGAGCCGTACGCTTGACTGATTCCACTAAAAACCCATTTATGATCTGATGATTACCTGCAGAGCTCTTCCATCTCCTGTGATTACTCCCCTGACACGTAAATGTGTGTTTTGTCTCAGAAGACGAGCGACGCAGCTTTGATCTCGTGCAAAATGAGAAGCATAAAAATCAGTTTGGATCTGACATTTTTCAGCGTGCCTCCCAGTTATTGCAAACACGAAGCTCCAAACTGGGCCCCAAAGTGATAATCTCTGACATTTTCACATGGTGAAACATCCACTTAGCTTCTCCCTGCCTCGTTATGCAGCTCTGACATTTGCTGTTTGGACCAACTTTTCAGTTGTCTGGTGATTCCTGCACCTGACAGACGAAGAGCAAAACATGCAGGAGAAGAAAACAGCTGGCAGTTAGACCTGGTGTCAAAATGTCTAGTAAGCGGTTCAATAGTACAAGCAGTGGTTGGCACACTTCTGCTAATGCACTAAGAGGAGATCATGTTTCTGCTCTTTTATTTAGTGAACTTAACTTCCCCTAAATTAATTTCTCTGGATAATTCTGAAAGCATTAATGTACTTGGCTGTTTTAAAAACGTTCAGTTAAATAAAGTTGCTTATTGACAGCTAAGAAATCTTCAAATACTTAGACATTTCCGTTAATGCTTTCTGTTTTTTATTTTAGAAAGAAACTTACAGGAGCAAAATGAAACAAAGACAGTGAAGAACAAGATTAAATCAAATCAAATTTAATTTAATTTAAATCTGCTCGAGGATTGCAGTCGTTCAATGAAAGATGTCATTTGAATTGAAGTTAGCACGTTAGCATTAGCCTCCGCTAAATGCTGTGCTGCAATATTGTTAGCACTAGTGAAACTATGACTAGTGCAACTGGCCTTCTGACATCATTTGTATATCCTCCTCAAATCTTATCAGAATTAAACAGAAGCTGAAATGTGAACGTCTCCCAGGTGCAAAGCTGCAGCCACAGGTTAGCAACTCGCTGCTATTCAAAACAATCAGAGAAAAACATTTTCAACTGCCAGTCTAGTTCAGCCCCAGATCTGGGAAATAAACCCCTGAACGCTCAGCTCAGACTCCACAGACCTCAGCTTCCAGAAAACACCTGGACCAGCCGTCAGGCACGGCGGAGGAGGGCTGGTGATTCGGGCTCATTTTACAGCAGAACCGACTTAGCTTCCACTTACTGAGTCAAACCTGAACTCCTCTGTTACACTCCAGAACCAAATATGATCCAGTTTATTACAAAGACCAACAGAAACATGTTTATTTGTATTTAAGTACTTCAAACCGCAGTTTCTAAGTAACTAACTCTTAATGTGACGTTATAAGAAAACAGCAATAAGGTTAGCCGAGTAAATAAGACCAAACTAACCAGATTAGAGGAGTAAATAGGTTCAGATGTATTACACAGCTCAATATTAAATATCAGAGCCACAGGAAGATAAAATCCATGCATGACTGCAGCTGAAGTCACACTGGCTTTTATTGATTTCTCTCCCCTAAATCAGATCAGTCCTCTCCGCTAATCAGATCGATATCACCCGACCTCTGACCTCTGCTGGCTGAACTCGTTTCTCATCCATTCCCAGGTGTTTCCTCTCTGCTCTGAGCCCCAGAGATAAAAAATGACCCATAAAGAGTCCATTTATCTCCTTTAATGAAGACACTTGACTAACAGAAACACTGCGGACGTAAAACAACATGATTCACCTGAACGCCCCACAGGACGCTGCGTTCAATGACACGGCTTTCTGATGAACACGAAACAATTTTAATTTAAATCCTCTGGAGCTCAGCTTTTACTGACAAATTAAGGTTTTCTGGATATTAAAAACTCCTTATCATAACAGCTGGTTGGTTAAAATATGTGGCAGCAAATTCTGGAAAAATTAACAAATAAAATCAGTTTCTTACCAACGAAATGACACGAAATGTAAAAGCTTCTATTTTGATGCTTACAAAAAATGACACTTTTTAATAAACTAATCCTTCAGTTTCTCATTTGTGTTTTATAAGTTTGTGCGTTTTGGACTTAAAGAAAATCTGCCAGCGCTCAGACATGGCGTTCCCCAGGGCCGTGTTTTCAGTCCATCTTAATTCAGTTTCCACCCGACTGGAACCGAGACCAGAAGGGTCGGACGTGTTCACTCGTTCATAGCACCGAGTCTTTAAAGGGCTTTCGTGACAAATATTTAGCAAGAGATTCTTTGAGCTGTTAAAAAGATAAATATAGTTCTTTAGAAGAAGTTCTGTAAAATTAAAGTGTAACGCTGGAGCCGTAAATGTTGCAGCGTTTTGTCCGTCTGCAGCGATTAGCCTTAGCAGTTTTCCTTGCTGACCTTCAGCCGCAGCAGGAAGTGTCACACCGTTTCCCTCCGAGGTGTGAGACGGCCGCCGCGCGTCGCCCGCCGTTAGCTCATCACGAACATGTCGACTGGGAGAAGAGACAAGCGTCTGATCCCCAGGTGAAATGTTGTTGTTGTTGTTGTTGTTCTTCTTCTTCTCTGATAAACATGTAGCTAACCGATCAGCACACCAGCTGCCTGCTTCCCTAGACGTTTGTTCATTTTTGGGTGAGACGTTTAAAGTCTCAAAAATGATTCCTTCTCCTTCCACTGTCTCATGTTCAGGCAGTTGGGATGCGTAACCATGGAAACAAGGTGTTGTTACACCTGGGAGCTGCTGATTAGCGCCTCAGAAGCTCAAATAATACCTGACCTCTGACCCCAAATCCCAGAGGAGCCGAATGAGACACAGAGAAGCAGGAGGTTTAAACCAACTCTTTAATCCATCATGATGGGCAAACATTAACGTCAGCCCGGCTTTCTAACCGTGTGAAGAGGAGCGGCAAAAGCAAAGGGTGATGATTAGCAGTGCTAGCAACAGCTGATGATGTCATCCAGTGAAATATCGTCTCTGCTGCCTGGAGGCTGAGCTGTTAGCATGTCACAGTCATGAGACGGACGTCATACACTAACTGTCTTCAGTCAGAGGCGTCTTCAGAGTCGTTGCAAGACTGACTGCTACTGGAGATCCTTCCTGACCACAGAACACTTCAAGCTTCTCATCTGGAGAAAATCTTGATGGTGAAACAAGAAATAAATTCCTTGGCGTCGAGACGAAGCTTTTAAATTAAAAAAACTTCAACCATCCAACATGGAGGTGGCAGCATCATGCTATGGGACTGCATTACACAAAACGGATGTAATAATGAAACAAATTCTTCATCTTGTCCTGAAATCAGCCGCTGGTTAAAGCCGAGCTGCAGCGTTCAGACGTTTCTAATCTCACTGCAGATGAAACTCATAAATCCTCCAAACAAACAAATTAACACCATAAAACTGGATGACAGTTTTGGGTCACGATTAGCAAAACCGAACCTGGACCTTTTATATAAAAATAACTTTATCTGGCCTTTAACCTGAAAGCTGCTGTTTGTTAAATCAGCTCCAGTTCTGTTTGGGTTCTGAACACGACCGGACCGCCAGGAACAAACACAACGCTGAACCGGTTCTGATCCAGCAGATCAGAACCAGACCTACATGTGGAGCCCAGCGGGTTCTGATGAGCTGTCAGAAACATCTGGTTCTGTCCGAGCGGACAGATGAACCGGACTCAGCTCTGGCCCATTTACATCTCATTACACGTCTGATCCATTTTACTCCTTCTCCTCATATCAACCAGAAACTTTGATTTCTTCCTCAGACGGCGGCAGCAGCTGAGCGCCCCGAGGCGGCCATGACGGCATCAGCCGACCTCCGGGTTCGCCGGACGCCGAGCAGGGGAGAGAAACGGGCCTGGAAGCTTTCACTCTCAGAACGAAGCAGTGATCAGCTCAGGTGTTTCACTGCTGGTTGGTGTTCATGTGTTCATATGAGAGGATAAACGACCATAAATGGACAAAGGCTCTCTGCTCCAGGATGTGAAGGTGAACCAGCTAGCCTAGCCTAGCGTAGCGTAGCCGGACCAAAACAGTTTGATTATAGTTTGATCCCCCTGAAGACATGCTACCCCAAAATGAATATGAATTCAGATGATATGTTACTGTTCTAATTTTAAAACACACACACACACACACACACAGACATAAGAAGTGCTTACCTGTGTTGTCAAATCAGCATATTGTGAGCAGAAAGCAGCCGTCCAATCAGCAGAGAGCGTGAGGAGAGAGCAGAAGGAGAAAGCAGTGGTTAGTTTAGGAACCAGAAATCGACCCGGTAACAGATGACGGCTGTTTGTGCTTTAATTAGGATGAATTCAGCCTGTTTGTACATGTGAATCATTCTGACCCACATGAGAACCAACATCCTTCCATCGCTCTGAGTGTTTCTGTGTCAAGGTTAGCCCCGCCCCCGACGACAGGAATCCCTTTCAATTTATCGACTGGGATCTTTTCCTCCATCGCTCTTCCTCCAGATTCTGACAAAACCGGCTCTGCTTCCCCCTTAATGAGGTGATTAATAAACCAGCTGCATGTTTTCTGTCTGTTTTCTCATGGAAGATGAAGAGGAAGAGAGGAAGGCCAAGAAAGCGGGTCAGGCCTCGGGAGGCGGACGAAGAGGCGGAGCTAAAGGTTTGGTGCAGCGTTCGGCGTTTGATGGCGGCGGAGCTGAAACACTTCCTGTCTGCTGACTGAGAAATTACTTATCTAAATGTTACAAATTCACAATGTAGGTTTCTGATTTATTTCACAATAAATATAAAAAAAAAGTTCATTTCATGAGTAAATGATCACCACAACACAACATCATGAAACCTGGTGGTGGCAGCATCATGCTGTGGGGATATAGTGAGAGTTAACCAATGGAGATAAATGAAGGGCAATCCTAGAAAAAAAAACAGTTTAGAGTAAATATTCAGTCAGAGATACAGCAGACTGTTTCAGACTAAAGCATATTCATGTCTTAGAATGGCCTAGTCAAAGTCCAGATGTAAATCTGTCTGAGAATCTGCAGAAAAACTTGAAAACTGAGCGGTGTCATGTAGAAAACCTCCAGCAGGAGTTACAATAAAAACTTCCTCTACAACTCAGTGGGTCTAAATATGAATGCATGCCACACTTTTCAGATTCCTAAATAAAGAATGATGAATATCATAAATCATCTTCCATCCACTTCACCATTTTGTGTTTCTGTCGCATGAAATGCCAGAAAAAGTGTTTAATGGTTAAACTCAGAATAACAGGAATCAGTTTCTTCACCTTCAAAAAGCTTTTATGGAGCTTAAAGATGATAAACATGAATTTATCATATAATAATATATAATATATCATCAACACTGATACCATAAAGCTGAACAATTTCAAACCATTTTATTTCCATTTTCTCTTCAGTTTGGAAATAAAGGAAGCGATCAGAGTTTTCACAGATAATTTCTGTATCTTCATATTTCTCTCATATCCTCAATCTCTCCACTTTTCTGTCAAAAACAAAACGATTCGTCCATTGTGGTTGGAGTCTCTCCTTAGGAACGCGACTGTTGATGAAGAGCAGATGAGTGGCTGCAGCAGCTCCACATGAAGAGTGGGACGTTCTCCGACTCGCTGGTTTCCCAACGGCGCTGAGGGGGAAGCAGTAATGAACCCACTGGAGAGACGCAGCCAGCCAACGTGGGACAGAGCCACAGCTGAGTGGGAAGAGGAGCAAAATTCATCCTCACTCAGCCACATGATGAAAGCCGAGGAAAGCAGGAGGAAGACAGACATTCTGAGAGGTCCGACCCAGATCCCAGCCCCGTGACGCAACGGACCGAACCGATTAGAGTAAAACCTGCTCAGCTTTGGTCCTTTTACTCCACTCTGCTCACGTCTTACAGATAAAATAAAAGTCTGGCTGTGAAAATGTGAAACAGTTTCATCTCCTGGATGTTAAAGCCGATGAAACAGAAGAGAGCGAGTTAGTGACCTTCCTCTGACGGGCAGGAGTTCAAAACGACAATCTTTCACGGTTCAGGAAAAGAAGCAGATTTGTTTTAGTGACTCAATGATGTGAATTTGTCACCAGGTCTTCCTCTCTGCTGCGTGGCTCCTGTGTGGCCCCGCACGCCTCCCCGCTGCCTGCAGGGGGCCCCAGTGAGCGCTCAGATCCAACCTGCTGCTAAAACAGGAGGAAGCAGCTTCGCTTGCATGTTTCAAAGCCACAATAAAAGAATCATTAATTCTGGAGCTCAGCGTGAAGCTGCGCTGAACTCGATGAGACTAATGACTTCCTGTTTTCTCATTAGCAAACCTCCCTCAGCGACGTTCATTCACAAACCCGAGACTTTCTGCAAACACCTAAAATCCTGTTTTCAGAAAAACAACGTCCTAATTTCCATCCAGATGCATTTCTGTCAGAATCCAGGATGCAAAGAGGAAATAAACTGTTTTAAAACTGCAGCAGCCTTCACAGCGTCAGGCATGAAGGATAAATATATAAATTTTACAGAAAATAAAAGAACATAAATCAACAGTAAGCATGTCAGCACATGTGCAGATATTTATTCATATACAGAACAGAAAAAAGCAGGTTGTCAGTTTTATGTCAGGCATTCATTGATTTGTTTTTTCAGACAGCCTGGAGGTGATAACTGTTTCTCTAGCGCCGCCCTGCAGGTAAAAGCCTAAACTGCTTGTGTCCAGCATGTGTGGGGTCTGCAGAGATACTAGCTGCCTCCTTCCTAACTCCGGCCAGCACAGATTCATGACTAAACTTTGTTTTGTTAAACTAAGCCAAGTTTTATTAGAGCTAAAATCTAATTATAAGTAAAATAAAAACAATTATCAGGTGATTACTGGTCAGGTTGGGTCTGAACTGAACTCAGCTGAACCTGAAGAATAAAAGATTCTTCCAGAGGAAAATCATTAAATTATTTATTCCTACCGGTTCCAGATGTTGACATTTAGATAGATTTATTTATTGTATTTTTTTAAGTTTTGTTACATTTTTGCGCTGCACAGTCCACACAGAGGAAATGCTATTTTAATTTTGACCTAAACTAAACTCCAACAGCAGGCTCTCTAAAAACTTCACATCTGCATCTTCAGGTTTTAAATTCAGGCTGAAGCTGCAGAGAAAGTTCATCTAAATTAGTCATGAGTCCAGAAAGTTGAATGCTAGCAGGAAATGTGATTATCTGCTCTTAAATCCAATGGTTGGCCTTCGGCCAGAAGAGTTACAGTCTGAGTTTCCTAATGAGTCCCTGAACGCATCGCCTGCAGAACGCCCTGCTCCCCTCAGATCCACGTCTGACTTCCTGAATCCCTCAACGCTCCAGAGCAAATTAATATCCAGCAACGCTCCAACCTGTCAGACACTAAGGAGCCTGGAAGAACAGAAAGCGGAGGGGAACCAAAGCAGCAGGAATCAGAACATGGGAACGACGGCATAGAACGTTCTGGATCCAGGAGGAACCGGAGATCCGCTTCAGTCGGGACGCTTCCAACATGTCGGCAGAGGAATATCTAAACGAGGCTCGACTGTTTCTAAAATCCAAATCCAAGTTCAGGTGGAGACTGCTGCACCACCCACTGGTCTCCACCAGGGGGCAGTCAGAACAAGACGCACCAATCTGTCAACTCAGCGTAGTTTACTTTGTTTCTCATAATCTGTCAAAAGCACATTTAATGATTTATAAACCGCGCCATGTTTCCATCACCGCTAAACGCAGCAGGCATCACGACAGCAAACGTCTAAGATACCAGCCTCAGTACCAACCATCCAACCAATTAATCATCCATCCATCATCCATCCAACCAATTAATCATCCATCCATCCAACCAATTAATCATCCATCCATCCACCATCCATCCAACCAATTAATCATCCATCCATCCAACCA
>NW_006800211.1:665548-689830 GCF_000485575.1 Poecilia formosa | reverse complement strand
TGGGAACGACGGCATAGAACGTTCTGGATCCAGGAGGAACCGGAGAGCCGCTCCATCCATCCATCCATCCATCCATCCATCCATCCATCCATCCATCCATCCAACCAACCAACCAACCAACCAACCAACCAACCAACCAACCAACCAACCAACCAACCAACCAATTAATCATCCATCCATCTCATTCTGGAGGATGGATGTTCCAGACCAGAAGGAAAAGGGATGTTCCAGACCAGAAGGAAAAGTCTCTCCAGAACGTTCTGGGCCCACGGTCTGGTCCCTGAGGGACTCCGCTCCACAGGGGGGCGCCCTGAGGAATCCTGGTTAGATGGTTGGACCGACTCCTCTAACTGCTGAGGAGCAGAAGCTCCTGCAGGAAGTTCCTGTTCATGAAGCGTCACATGACGGTTCATCATAAAGCGTCATGGTCACAGCAGTCCTGGTGTGATAATGTGTTCCTGCTTTCATGCCGTTCTGACTCGACATTTCAGAACGAGTCAGAGGACCAAGGGAACGGTCCATCAGCTTCAACATCCCACTGGAATAATCACACATCTGCAGCAAATCAGCAGAAAACAAGGACAGAAAGTTTCCTGAAATCCTCCTGCAGGAGCCTGAAGATGAAACATGTTTGCTGAACGCGCCATGAAGACGACTGACTCTAAAAACAGACGAGGAGCAGCTTGAACTGACTGGATGCTGAATTAATATTCTCTTCTGAATTATTAACTAAATATTGACTGACTGCAGCATCGTCCTGGCAGACGGCTCATGAATGGGAAAACTTGGAATCAGGATTTGTGGTCCAAAATGTTCAGGAGGAAACATGTTTACTCTGCTGCTTCCTACATGATAAACACTTTAAATCACCGCCTCAAAGGTCAGATATGAACAGATTCAGTTTATCAACCATCTGCGCAGAGATGCAACAAAATCTGTCAAGTGTTCCCAGATTTTATGCAACGTTTTGCTTAATGATGCATAAAATGGTTCCAAGAACCAAAGTGGAGGTTTTATTAATAACCTTCAATCTGACTGTTGCTGAAGTAGAAAATAATCCCAAAGACATTTGCTAACAGCAGAAGATCTGCAGTAAAAATGAAGTGTCAGGTTTCCAGAAGGTTCTTCCAGGTTCTCCTAAATGACTGAATGTTTTGGTCTCGGTGAGGAAACGCAGCGTCTGAATCTTCAGCAGCAGCTCTGAGGTTCACCGAGCTCAGCAGGAATCCTGCTGCTTGACCCAAATACAACCTGCTGCTCCTGATTGGCTGCAGGAGGATCGGAGGGAGGCGACGTTCATCCAGAGGAGAGAAGGAGCTTCACTGAGCTCAGTGTGGATGGAGTCGGTTCTGATCCGAAATGTAGAGTTCAGAGGAAGCAGAACGATAAACGAAACGACTCGGTGCGGTTCTGGATCGTTTCATTCTTTAAACAGATCAACAGAAACTGAACCAACTGAACTGTGTCAACATTTCCAAGTCAGGTTGAGTCAAACATCTTTTTCTGTTCTCATCTCAGTTTGGGGTTTCAGCTCACAGCTTCCCCAGAACCGGGTCACTGAGTTTATCCACCAGCCTGAGTGGAGTCAGGCTGATGAGAGCCAAGAGTCATTACTTCATGCAGAATTCACTCACTCACTACGTGGTCTGGTATGATGAATGATAAACTCCACTTCTGGTTTTCAGTGAGAAGAAACTGAGCAAAAAGAAAAAAGTTTAAAAAACTGATTCAGACCAAAGTCCAGGTGAGAAATGGCCCTAAAGAGCCACGTTTTACTTTCTGATGCTCACCACCAGCAGGCTGGATGCTGAGCACGGGATCACACACACACACACACGCACGCACACACACACACACACCCCTCAGGGGCCATTAAAGGCGTGGAGTTTGTGTTGACACTCTGCGGCTCCCCAAGGCCACAGACCTGCTGAGTCCAACATCTGTTCAGAGTCCGGCGCTCGGCCAGCGTGTTCCTGAAGGGGTGTGTGTGTGTGTAGGTGTGCGTGTGTGTGTGTGTGTAGGTGTGTGTGTGTGTTGAAGTGACAGTCGACACCAGCGCAGCTCTTTAAACAACACACACTCTCAGTGTGACAGCGGTGTGTGTCGAAGCAGCACACACAGCTCAATCAATACAAGACAACTATATCAATAATAATCATATTCAGCAGCAGGGGGCGGGGCATGGGGCGGGGCTAAAGCTCCACCTGATGAACCTGATTGGCTGTTTCACATTTATTTCTTCTCTGATTGATCCTCTCTCTGGTTTAATCAGCAAAACATATTAATTCTGCTTTCTGAAAGATTTTTCATGTAAATTTAAATGTTTTATCAGATTTATCAGGTGGATGAAACTGGGATTGATAATCCTGATCATATTCTGGTTCAGATTAACTGCAGAATTAAAGACGACAGAACTTTTTCCGTTCTTGTTCGTCTTGGTTGTGTAATAACTCTGGGTTCATTTCTCAGCTCAGCTCTGAGTGGATCAGGCATACGTTGTGTAAATTATGAATAGATGCCATTTATCTTTTAAAAGTGAGCCGACAGCTCTGACCTTTTAGGGAGCGGAGACGCAGCGTTTATATAACCCGACTCTGAGCTCACTTCTTCATATCAGCGTTTCACCGACAGCGATCCGGATCAAACCGCTGCAGCGAGCTGGACGCGTTTCATCTGAAATATTTATTTTATTCTGGATCAAGCAGAGAAAGGCAACAACCCTGCGTTTCTAAAGACGGCTCTGCTTGTTCTGACATAAAAACCAGAGTGCATGAAGGAATAAAAGGCAGCATGGAGGAGCACAGCCCAGCAGAGCGCTGCCATTCAGCAGCACGGTCCTCCATTAGTGTCTGCCGCAGGCAGCAGAGGTGATTCCTCCGCTCCCATCCCGTCTTCAGAGACCCTCCACTATTTTTAACTCCCTGTGACACACACACACGTACGCACGCACGCACACACACACACACACACACGCACACCCCTCCTGACGGGTCTCCCTTTCAGACCCAAAGCTCAGCTGGAGGTTTTCCTCCATCGTCGTTCCTTCGCTCTGAGTGGATCTTCTCGTTCGTCAGAAAAACGTCCATGTTGCTGAACGGTGTGGAGGGCAGGGGGATTTTTTAAACTAATTCTAGACATTTCTGCAAATCTCCCAGATAAAAATAAACAATAAAAATGATGAGGCTCAGCATCTGATCCAGAACTTTGCCGTTTCTTAACTTAAACGATGTTTTCAGCCTGAAGGAGTTCAGGTTGACCAGATCCATCAGGACTAACGCTGCGTTCACACAGCAGGTCTATATTCTTGTTTTATTTTATTTTATTGTTTTGCGTGATCCTTCATGCAGCTAAATAAATGTGGTGCATCAGAGTTCAGTCTGAACCCAGTCAAGCCGCATGTGCAGAAGAAGAGCGTTGACATCCCAGCAGGGCTCCGTTTATGGAAATAATAATGGCGGCCGCCGTCTACGGATGGATTTTAAAGTTCTTCTTCAATGGGAGCCACAGCCTGATCACGTGACCATAAGACGATGAAGAACTGAGCTTCAGTCCTTATTTAAGTCCAGATTTACCGTCTGGCTTCGTCTGGTGCAGAATTATGACTTTGTCTCACATCAACGATGTAAAAGTCAGATAAAACGCGATCAGACCGATCAGACTGCAGACCGTATCTGATTTAGCTCCACATATTGAAGTGGTAAAAACTGGATTTGTTTTCTGGGTGAGACGATCAGAATTGAGCCGACAAGATAAAAACGTTTGTTAGATCTGAGAATGTTCAGTTTTCTTTGTAGACATGGATAAAGGTCAGGAGAAAGAGGTACATAGAGTCAGCTGTGTCACTGGAAGTCTGACGTCACATCCTGCCTGCCGGTCCAGTCAGCAGCTTGCTGCGGGGTTTGTTTCCTTCACCAGATAAAAACCCCCAGCAGGCTCCCTGGGACCTGCTGGAGAACAACGACCTCCGTTCGTTGTTCATGCTCTCTGTACAGCATGTTACTGTACAGAGAGCAGGAGGCCATGAAAGGCACAATATCCTGCAAATAACCGACATTTTCTAAAAGACAAATAATAAAACTGCTGATTATCCCATAAACGTTGAGCTGCTGAATAAAGCAGATAAATAATGTCGTTGTGGGGCAACGATGAAGATTAGAGCAATAAAACATTTTAGTTTGGTTCTCTGGAGCCAGCAGCCGCCGTTAGCATGCACAGCGCGGCTAAAACATCTGCAAAGGTGAACAGATGTTGTGATGCGTAACCGTGGCAACAAGGTATTGTTTGTGCAACTGGGAGAGGCTGATTAGCATCACCTAAAGGAGCTTCATGGAGCAGAGAGAAGGAAGCTGAAACCATCCATCACTATCCCAGACTGCAGCATCTTCCTGACAGACAGACAGAGGTTTAAAGAGGAGCGACAAAAGCAAAGGAGGAGGATTAGCAGAGCTAGCTAATGATGATGATGTCACCGTTACTGTGGAATATCGTCTCTGCTGCGCGGATGCTGAGCTGTTAGCTCATGACAGCCATGAAGCCGTCACCTTCAGTCAGAGGCCTTGTGATATAATGCAGCACCGACTGCTACAGGAGATCCAGCCGACCCACAGCGTCACCATGACGACTGTGGGATTAACGACGGATTACTGAACTGACTTAACTCTGATGGAAGTTTCACTAAATGTATAAAATGATGCTGTAAAAAATAAAATGCAAGATTTCTGCAATATATGAATAATCTGTTAAAATGAATCAAATATCAATAATATGTAAAACATTAAAAATATAAAAATCTGAACAAAAGCCTCTCCCAGTTGCTCCATGAACAGAAAGCAGTAAATATTCGCCTCTAACTGGTTGCAGCTGAAGCATTTACTGGTTTGGTTTTTCCTCCAGTCAGAGGGAATCTGTCCGGTCCGAGCGGAGAGCGGGTCGGTCCAGATGAGGAGCGTTTCTCACTTCCTCATCTCTGGGAATGTCCGATCGATGCTGATCTGATTGGTGGAGCCGTTCCCACAGCAGCGCAGGAGGAACGGAGCGAGGCGCTGTCACTTTAGCTCAGTGACCTCAGACAGGGACGGCCGGAGCAGCGAGGATGAGGAGGATGAGGAGGATGATGTCTCACATCACAAGACTCCATCGGTTTAAACGGAGGAGGCCGAGGGGGCGGAGCTACGCAGCTGTGACTCACGGTGGGCGGAGCTTCCCACCAACAAAATGAGTTTGACTCACCGACTCATCAAAACAGAGAAGAAAAGAAATTTAAGGACAGAGAAACAAATAAAAACAAACATGGCTGCCTGCAGCTGCCATGGCTGCATCTCAGGACCTGATTTATGACCCGGTGAGCTCTGTGGGCCCGGCGCCGTCACTTTAACTCACCATTAGCAGAAAATACAGCTGTTTTCTGGAGCAGAGAGCGAAAGGCCTCTAACAGCCCACTTTCACACCGATAACCTTACAAACGAAGACTCACATCTTAAATCCATGTGGAGGAAATCAGCAGATTGAGAAACGAACTGAAGGGATGAATGAGTGAAAACCCAGAGACTGAACATGTTAAAGCAGACATCTGCTTTCATCTTCAGGTTATGACTGATAAATATCATCACTTAAATACTTACGTTTGACTTGAAGGCCTGGTGGACAATAATCAGACTATTTCCTGTCATTTTGATGTTTGTTTTGTATTAAACTGTAAAACATCAACTTATTAACTTAAATAATAATAATAAAGTATTGCTTAAGTATTAGAGATGAAAATAACAGCAGACAAAGAAAAGCAGTAAATTCACCACCAAAAGTCTAAAAACTCAGTCCTGTCGTGTTTTTCTCTGCAAAATGTGTCTCTGATTTTAAGTCTTTTACAGAAATTATCTGTTTTTATCTGAAAACTGTTGCTGGTTTAAGAAAATAAAAATAAAAATCTGTGGGAATCTGGGTGACAGATTCCCGTTTTGCTGCCATCGTCTCCCTCCTCCAGGCTCACTGACCGCCGGATGCAAATGAACGACCTCAGTCATAAATCCTGTCTGCTCCCTCTGGGAGAGGAGAGGAAGATTAAAGGGATGGAAAGAAAGGAGAGAGGATAAAGACTGAAAGGAGGAGGCTAAAGGAACGTCTCATTATTTTTATTTAATCTCATAAAAGTGATGATAGAAATAAAACCTGTGAGTCACAGGATCATCCGATCCTGAACCAGGAAGGAAGAGAAGATCCGCAGATTTACAGAAGAACCACTAAATCCAGATTCCTCAACTTCATCTCAAACCAGCAGCTGACTGGTTAAACTGGGATGGAGTTGGTGTTCCCAACAGGACAACGATCCCAACGCTCCGACCTCAGCGCTAAACTCAACTCAGATTAGTGAAGTTTCTAAAAAACATCCCACAGAATCATCCTGGAAAAAAGAACTGTTCAAATGAATCATTAAATGTCCAAAATTACTGACATTCATGCAACAATTAACTCTAAACTTAGAAGCTGGAGTCCATCTGTCTGCGTTTAGGACACAGTTTACAGTTGGTGAGTCGCTCTGCGTTTATTCTTGTTCTTTGTTTGCTGTGATGATGAACTGATAGATTTTCTTTGGTCAAATTGGGAAAAAACCTCAACATGTTTTATTCTTTAAGCTGCTGAACAAAGAGAAAACCTGCAGCCAACACAAAACCACCAGCCTGAACCGATTCTGTTCACGTCGCCAAACTACGTTCAACAATAAGTGAGTCTTAATATAACTGAACCAAGGCCACGGGAAGTGGACAGGAACTGGACAGGAAGTGGACAGGAACTGGACAGGAAGTGGACAGGAACTGGACAGGAAGTGGACAGGAACTGGACAGGAAGTGGACAGGAACTGGACAGGAACTGGACAGGAAGTGGACAGGAAGTGGATTTATCGTTGTGTTCTCTTCATGTAAATACTTTTTGGTTTAATAAAATATTTTTAACGGCGTTGCTTTCAGCAGGAACTAGAAGAATCCAAGGATGGAGAAACATTTTCATCGTTTGTTGTCGACAGCAGATGTTAAATATGATGATGATGATGCCTTCATGTCCCGAGGAAATGTCAAATCAGAGGCCAGACATCAAAGCCCGGCGCCGGCCGGGACGCCCGTCTCCGTCCTCTGCGCCTCGTCTTCCAGGGACATTAGCATACCCAGAGGTCTGTTGTCTCTTTTCAGTCAAAACAACAGATGATGTCAGAGCGACTCATTAAACAAAACGTCAGAATCAGGAACAGAAACCTGCGGCAGACACGACGATGTGACTGCAGACGTTTTCTTTAAAGTGTCAACTCTGCCTCCAGCTGAGAAACAAAGCCTGACGACTGGAGCAGCGATGAGCTCATCCCACTCCTCTTCCTCCTCCTCTTCCTCCTGCTTCCACCTTTGTTATCCGGGCCTAAAAAAAGAACCCCCTCCTCCTCTACTCAACAAACACGGCAGTTAGCGGCGATCAGGACGGGCCTCAGTTTGAGCAGGAACAAACGTTCTGGCTGCTGGATGAAAACTCAGAGACTTCCTGGACTCCATCGATTGGGAAAACAAAGTCAAGAGGAATTTGACTAAATCAGCCGGGCTGTTTCTGTCAGGACAACGTTTGGATCATCCAAAATAATTCAATCAGAATTTAATGATGGAAAACTAAAAGCAGACAAACACCGACAGACACCATCAGACCATAAATCCTCTAACTCCTGCCAATAATCGATCAGGAGACAAAACAAGACAAAGTTTTGAATCTGGAGCTGCTCAGTTAGTTTTCTCTGAGGTTCTGGAAATGTTTCTCACAAGTCCATGAATATTTACAGGCTTTAAGATTAGTTTAATTATTCAAACACTTTATCTTAAAAGGTGATATTAATGGTGAGAAATCAGCTTTTCAGTCAGTGAATTCAGGCGTCCCTCAGGGCTCGGTTCCTTTTAGTCTGGATATAAATCATTCACCACCTTCATGTTCTGGTTCTGGTCCGACTGTTTGCAGATGACGTGGTTTTATACGTACAGTGGCTCCACAGCTGGTTCCAATCTGTCAAATATTTTAGATATGCGCTGCAGAAAGGCAGGTTTTCCATGGAAAACCCTGAGAATGCTGAACCATGTTTCATCAGGGATTTGACTGATTAGGGTTAAATATTGAGGAAAGTATTTTAAGTCTAACGATTCCTTGAATGATTCGAGTTCCTGGATTATTAAAGTTCCTTGAGGAAAATGATCTGCCTCGAAGCTTCGTTAAGTTTTGCTTCATTATTTAGTGAACATGTTCCGGCCGGCCATCATTGATGTTGCGCAGCGCTCCAGCTAAGTGTTAGCAGCACAACGTCCAGTTTTCCAGTTCAGTCTGGGGGTTTCATTAATAGATGATCATATCTGGGTTTTTATCGTTCTTTTTGGGGGACCAATAAGCATCTGGCCCGATGCCTGGTGCTGGTTCAGCCCAATATACTCAGATCTGTAAATAAAATGGGTGGGAATATTTTACGACCTCAGAATTTCATGTAAAACCGATTTGATGGCACATCAAACCTTGCACTCAGTAAAACTCTGTTTTTCTGGGCTTTTGGTAAAAAGATGTGACCAGTTGAATCTTTTTCTCTTTTAGGCTGACAAATAGAAAATTTGTTGAATTTTTTAAAACTGATTTTGGGTCGTAGTCAAAGTAAATGAGAATTATTTTTTTCCTGTGAGCAAAATTTTGGGCACAGATAGTAAATAAGTGACTTTTCTGTTTTTGTTGAACTCTTGACCTCCGTCTGGGTTTATGGCCTGATAATAAACCAGGACAGCGTTCAGGATGAGCAGCAGCAGCTTTTTAACCTTCTGATAAAAACACATCTCATGTCGAACAGTAATAAACATCGAGCCTCAAAGGAACTGAAATTTACCAACAAATCATCATTTAGAGGAATAAAAGGCAGCAGCAAATATTGGATTATGTGAGTCTGTCCTCTTGTAACACTTCAATTCATTTGGGAGAGAAGTTATCCAAAGGTCACGGAGCTATTTTTCTTTTTTATTAAATGTCTCAATCAAATTGAATGTCCAGACGCTGACATTTAAAGCCGAGCAGCTTGTTGAGCTCCGCTGTGTTCAGAGCAGCTTTATGGGCTCTGCGGAAAGAAACCAACAAACATCCAGAGGAAAACCTCTGATGGCTGAATACTGGCTCAGAAACAAAGGATGGGAGGGCAGGGGATTCTGGGAGATGAAGTTTTGTTTCCTTTTGCTCTCATTAGAAAGGAAAAACAAAAGCTCATCCAAATCCATGATGGGAGGCAGAGCAGTGAACGAAGGACAGATGGGCTCCAGGAAACATCCCATCCCCCAGAAAACACACACACACACACACACACACACACACACACACACACACACACACACACACACACACACACTGCAGCGTCCTGTTCGTACCCAGCCTCCCTGCACTGATTGGTTTTCAAAGCGTTCATTCAACTCTCAGGCAGATAATGGAGCCACACATTCATCTTAACCTACTTTACAGCAATAATCTACATAAACACTCCGAAGTCTCCAAGGACAGGAAACACAGAAGACCAGTTACGTTTCCGAGGCTGAAGCAGAATGCACGCGTGTTCGCATGTTTCCAGACGGATCCGTTCAGGGTTCTGTGCTGCTGAGATCCACAGCAGATCAAAGAGATCCAGGGGCTCACGACGGAGATGAAGCTGCAGGTCGCCGTTATTTCAGCGTTTAAATCAGCAGCCGTTCCTGCGGGCGCCGCCGTTCCTGCGGGCGCCGCCGTTCCTGCGGGTGCCGCTGCGGGAACGGCAGCGTCTTTCTGAGCGCTGGAGGTTAGATAAGCAGAGGGAATGTGGCCCAGTTCCTGCAGACGGTTCTGTTCAGCACCACGGACAGCTCCGGCTGCACTGCAGGACGATCCGGAGCAGCGGACCAGAACCAGAACCAGAGATTCTAACGACACCAAATTACCAAATTACGAATATTTAAGCAAATTTAAAACAACAAAAACACTTCATAAAAAGTAAACTAACTGGCCTCTGCTCTTTAGAGACTCACTGAGTTCATTTTTAAAGCCAAAAACAACAAATTATCTTTAAACTGCATTAAACTGGATGAAACATGGCTCCATCCACTCTGATATTATACTATACCACTACGATAGACTAATTAATAGTCAAGCTGTTATACTGAAACATTAGTGTCCTACTGAGGAATGGGAGAATGTAAATATGAAAGAAGCCTGAGACGGAGCCTTGAGGAATCCCAGATTTCATTTTTATGGACTTATATTTAAAATGAAAGTACAGATCCAACCAAAGCAGAGGCTGAAAGGGAGAGAGAACCGGGAACAACCTCTGGAATTATTTTACTGTTGCAGACCAAAGAAATGTAGCAGAGCATCGCTAATCATGTCCTGCTTCAAAAATGATTTACTTTGAACAGCAGAGCTAAAGTCTGTTCATTCATAACTTAATGTGAGGAAGTTCTGCACAGTTCTGACTCCAACATAAGATTTTACAGACCAGAACTCAGGTGACGGCGTTTTATCTAAACTATCATCTCTTCAGTTATCCAAGCACATCTGAGTGAGTCTCCCTCCCCGTCTCTTATATCCAATGTTCTCAAGTCAGGTGGTTTATTATATTCTACCATAAAAAGAAGAACCTCTAACCTCCCATCTCATGCTGCCATCTGCACCTTCATCCGTATTTAAAAGCAGCTTTCTCCACCAACCCGTCTCTGTGTGAGTGAGTCCAGAAGCCGTTGTATCGGACCGCCGTTCGGCTCGGCATTTCAAAGGACTCGGCGCGCCGCGGCTGACTGACGTGGAGGCGCTCGCCGCCAGAAGCTCTCCAAAAGACGCAGCGCTGCAAACCTGTCTGAAGCCCGCAGCGCCGATCCGGAGACGCACTGGAGGAACTTCAGCAGCCATCAGTTGTTCTGCTGACATAACTGGGTTTCTACTGACGAGCAAGAAATTCAGCTGGAAAAAAGTGGGACACACCAACCGCTGCTAATCTGCTTTATGCTCCACAGACCTTCACTTTCATCAGCTTAATGCTGCAAAAAGTCTTGGTTTTACACTGCAGGCTTCCAAAAGGGCGTTTTATTTCATGTCTGAGAAGATGCAGCTTGTTTCTGCATAATTCAATAAAATCCACTTCCAGAGGAGACAAAGAGATTCCCTGAAGCCTGAACAGGAAGTGATGGGAAAGTGGAGCAGGAGTTCATTCGCAGCGTGATGAGGGGCTTTATGAGGAAGGGGGTTTGGGGAGTTTTCAGAGCTGCTGCTGCTGCAGACGCTGCAGATGCATCCATGGAGGTGGTGGCAGCCGAGCCGGTGGGGGGGGAGGGGTCCATGCAGGGGGTTAAGCTGTCATTGCTCCACATCCCAGCAGCAGGAATACACGGCTGGATGGAAAAGGGAAGCGGGAATAAGGTTAGAGGGGCTTGATCCCGATCAAATCCCTCTTTGTGTAAAGGCTGAAAAAAACAAATCCTCAATAAAAACAAAGATCCTCCATCCTGGCCTCTTTAGTTACCCCCCCAGATCAAACTGTATCCACCCCCCTGCCCCGCTCTGGGTAATCCCTGAAAAGCCGAGCTGAACAGTCGGGAGGATGATTCTGGGATTGATCCATCCCTGGTCTGCTGGGAATATTCTCATATCACAGCGAGGAAATTTCCTTTTCCAACCTGAATGGATGTTGATCCCTGATAGTCGACCAGGTCACCAGAACCAGGTTACAAGAACCAGACCAGGACCAGGACCAAAACCAGAACCAGGACCTAATGCAGAACATGAGAAACCGGGTTCCACCTGGAGCTAATCAGGTTTTCATTCTAACAGACGTCCAAATGTGTCTTACTTTGAATTTCATTCTAACATTTATCAGTTTAACCAATAACACCTTCAAAGTAAAGCCACAGATCGGCTCAGTTAAAGTTCCGGCTTTAACTGGTGGTTTTATTTCCACACAACGAAGGAAAATGCAAATATGAAGTCCAACATTTTGCAGAAGATATTTAAAGCCAAATTATAAAAGTGGTAAAATGCAAAGTTTTGTGATGCAAGAAAATGAGGCTCTGATCAATTATTTTAAAACTTTTTCACCTTGTAACATATTTACTAAATGAAAACATGAAAAATAAAAATCTCCAATCAACTGGTTGCATAAAGCGACTCGTCAGCATGCAGAGTCTGTTCAGAAGCTCAGGATTATTTTTATCATATTTAAAGTCACAGTTTGCAGAAAGGTTACCAAGGGTCAAATTAACCTCCTTCCGTAAAGGTATCAGTCAGGATTAGGAGATGAAATGATAAACCGATTCATGGTTTGTATGTTTTAGATTTACTGCAATAAAAAAAATTTAAATTAAATATGTTTTTCTTTTACTTTGAAAGAATCTTTTTAAATTTCTGAAATTAATTTTGTTTCATCATTTTCTAAAAGATAAAAAAGTGGAAAATACAGAACAGACTGGAGAGTTGGTTGGATTTGTTTCAGTGAATAAAACAGCAGAACCAGACAGCTGAAGTCTGGATAGATTCAGATATACAACATTAAAATAATTTGGAAAGTGGTCAATCTTCAGATTTAACATTGTCTGTTCAGTGCAGGGGCCTCTGGCCCCCTCGGCCCCTGTTTAGAACCGCACATGGATGGATGGATGCAGCCAAATTAAATCAAAAACTTTAAAAAGTTCAACTCCGGCCATAATTCATGAAGTCAGAGGAGTTTCTCTTGCTCTGACGTTTGTTTCAGATGTTTTTATGGAACTCTGGATAAACTCCAGACATCAGGCTGGATGTTTTCCTCTGATGACTGCAGCGCCCGTCATACGGCCCAGACGAATACTAACGAGTCTGTTAGGCTGACGTGAAGTGACAGATCCGAGCCTCAGACTGCAGGAGACGCTCTGCTGACGTCAGAACAGAAACCCGAAGTGGAACGGCAGACGCTTCTGGAAAAACACATTTAATAAAAAAATGAAAACCAGGAGTGAAGGAGCAGAACGAGGCGAACAGCAGCGCCGTGTTCCCCTTCAGCAGCCGGTTTGTGTGTCTGGGTGAAGGGGTGAGGAGCGCCCCCTGCTCACCCAGCTGCAGCCCCCCCGCTGCGAGAGCCAACAGCCTGCAGCCACGCTTCATGCTAACACGCACCGCTAGCTAAAAACACAGCAGTTGTTCCACCGGGCGGACCACCTCCCTCCCTGCAGCCAGCTGAGAATCTGTTCTGAACAGATTCAGTTGTTACATCTGGAAACTAGAGATCAGGATGACCTCTGACCTCTGACCTGAACCTTCAGAGCTTCATAAAGACGGTTCCAAAGTCGGCCTGAACATTTTCAGATTAGCGACGAATGTCCCAATGAGATCAGTGTGTTGATCTTTAGTGGCTTTGATTCCTGCAGCAGCGTCTTCACAGGTCAGACTAACAATAAGAAATCAGTGGTTCCACTGCAGCTGATCCAGAAGCTGCTGCTGGAGTTCTGAGTAAAACCAGGAAGATGGAGACAACACCAGCTCTACTTTCCTTCACTGAAAGAAGAGTCTTTAAATACTGCTGGTAGTTTATAAATCACTGAACGGCTTCAGGATCTGCTGCTGATGTATCAACCTTCAGACCTCTCAGGTTCTGGTTCTGCTCTGCATCAGAACCAGAACCAAACATGGAGCAGCAGCATTCAGCTTCTATCCACCACAAATCTGGAGCAAACCTGCAGAAAAGTGAAAAACCCCTGAAACACTGAGATCCTTTACATCCAGACTAGAGCCTCTTCTTGTCCAAATATTTATAACGCCATCCTCACCCTGATGCTGCGTTTAGGGGTCAGAGGTCAACAGGAGGCTCTGTTTTCATAGCTGTATCATAAATATCACAGATGTTTTAATCAGTTTTGTTAAATTTGCATCAATCAAAAATAATTTGCTCAGTTTATTTAAAATATCATGAGTGAAACATGTCTTTCTATTTTAATAAAAACATTTCTTATACCTTCACACCTGAGAGGATTTTTCTGGAGAAGTCTCAGCTGGAAACGGATCTCTGGATGAAAACTCTCTAATCCGTTTATTTCATAATCATCTAAATGACTTTAAATCCCAGACTGGTTTCCAGCAGCAGTCTCATAATGAAAGGGTCATTTATTCGTCTCATTCTGGACTCTGCTGTAATCTCATTTCATTCAGGATCTCAGGTGGATGTCGTTTTATTGCTGCCTGAAGCGGGAACCCGCCCAGACCGGGTCCGCTCGGCGTTTCCTCCATGTTGTTTGGGGATTAAAGATGAAACCATCAGAGAACAGGAAATAGAGCGGCTTTCTGCACATCAGCAGCCGGAGACCTGGGAGTGAGGAGCCTGCAGCAGCCTGCAGCAGCCTGCAGCAGCCTGCAGCAGCCTGCAGCAGCCTGCAGCAACCTGCAGCAACCTGCAGCAACCTGCAGCAACCTGCAGCAGTCTGCAGCAGCCAGCAGCAGCCAGCAGCAGCCAGCAGCAGCCAGCAGCCGCCGCAGCTCCGGGGAAAACGCTCTGACTGAGAATAAGACATTACTTATTCATCAGAGATGCGTGACTGTGGGACGGCTGCTGGGCCTGTGATGATGATGAAGGCCGGAGGATTTTAATATAACTGCAATGTGATCTGATAGAAGACAAAGGAAGAAAAATGGCGAAACTTCATGAAACGACGGCGTTTAGAGGGGAAAAATGACGCTTCCACGGATAATGGAGGTTTAAATTTAAAGAGTGAAAAACCTGCAGCAGCCGCCTGAAGGCAAAACGTTTAATTAGTGACCAGAATCCGACTTAAAGCTGAGATTAACGGCTTCCTGAAGGTAGAGAGCAAACCAGTGGAAACGGCCTCACAGTTCCATCAGTCAGAAACCAGTATCACCAGTTTAAATGGACTGGGAATGAGCTGCTTACTGGAACCCATCTACACTACTGCTGCATGGTTATAATGCAAACTTATGATCCAATCACTGGAGCTAATATGTCTACAATGCAAAGAAATACTTGGACTAGACTAAACATTATCAGGCTGTGACATTAGCCTGATTTTATGGCTCTAATTAACTCAGTGAAGCTCATTTACTGCAGCAGAAAATGATTTTAGTTCAACACTAAAGGGAAATTAAATCTCATAACTCATATGACAACATTTCCAGCTGCTAACAGAGGATGAGACGATATTCCACAGCAACACATCCTGGATCTCACCATCAGCTGTTGCCAGCTCTGCTAATCCACCTCGTTTGCTTTTGCTGCTCCTCTTTAAATCCAGTCCAGAAAATGAAAAGATACATGAAATCTAAAACCTGTTCAGCAGCCTGACTAACAACCAGCTGATAACTTTGGATACTTTTATTATCCTGCAAAGAGAAAAGGGCAAAAAAGTGAAGATATTCTGCACAAGAAAAACTTCAAAATCAGCTATTAATTTTAGCTCATGTTAAACATTTAGATTTATCACGAAGTTGGGATATTGCTACAAAACGTTTCACTCAGACCAGCTAAAAGGCACCAAGTCCCTCCATCTCACACCCACTCAATCAATCAATTTTAATCAATATTCATCAAAGTGAAGGAGCCAAGAGAGGTAAGATATTTACTACTGTACAGCCTCAATAGAACCATGTGTTCATATCTGAGCTTCTCTTGATGATTTTCTGAGACAATGATCCAAAACATCAATAAATCATTTTGTTGTAAATGATTTCTTGAATCTATAAGCAGCATGAATCCTTGTTGTTTAAACTCAGAACTGCCTCTTCCTGTCCTCTGATTGGCTGGAAAAGCCTCTCTTATGATCTGTATTCATGTGAAGTGTTCAGAACCGGCGGCGGGCCTCCGCCAGGCGCTCTGGTATCTGCTTGGAGAGCTTCCAGCTGAGAGGAAATGAAGAAAGTCTGCGGGGGGCGGCGGGTCTGCCGGCGGCCTGCAGGCGGATAAACACCCATTAGGGTGTTCCGACACGCCGCCGCTGCGCTCACTCAGCGTTTTCCTGCAGCGGCAGCTGCAGCAGCTGCAGCAGGTCTGACCTTCACACCAACCCGGCCCGGTCACCGCTTCAGCAGCGCGCAGGTCCGGAGGCCGGGAGGAGTTTGAGACAGAACCAACATGGACGAGGGTCTAACACGGAGAAATGTGGGAATAGAATAAATAGTTGATGATTTATTGGCACTTGAGGGCATGAAATGATTATTCCTCATTACTAAATAATTTAAATCTCATTTTCTTGATGAATTGACGGTTTTACCGAAAACATTTAGTTTCACCAACAGATGCAAACTGTGACGTCTGGTATTGATGGTCATCCAGATTTTACCTCATATTTCATTCAACATTTATAAACTGATGAATAAATGAGTCGTTGCATCTGTTTCTTCCCATTAAGTTTAATGAATCCAAGAAATATTCCAATCCGGAAAACATTCATGAAATTTTTAATCAATCAATTAACAACCAAAATTAATCAGATTTTTATCCTGAGGATGAAACTCTGAGGGAAGAAAGCTGATGTTTTAAGAACATTTTGATTCTGATGTTTTGGTGATTTTGGTCTTTAAACACACCACAGCTCTTCCTCCTCCTCCTCTTCCTCCTCCAGCAGCTGATCGATGGTTTAATGAGACTGTTATCAGTCATTCCTGGTGGATGGATTAACGCCACTTGGCCCCTAATGGCTGCTCCTAAATCACCGCCGTCAGGCAGAACTGAACCACAGGGGGCGCTGTGGTTCCTGACCGCCAGAACAAAACGTCCAACTTGTGTAAATGCATCCAACAAACACCTGGTCTGATCCTCAGGTAGACCAGCTGGGAAGACAAGCTCCTCTATAAAATGATGACTTTAACTAAAGTTGGTGAATAAATAAACATGTTTTGACTCCAAGGACAGAAGAGCAGCAGGAGAAAGAAGCTGCTGTTCCAAGTTCAGCCTGGAAGTGAGCAGATATTTCCAAACGGAGAGAAACATCATGAAAATAAAAATAATCGTCCACCAGCCCATCTGTATTTCACACCTGCAAACTCCCACAAAACTAACATGATCAGTTAATCAATGCATTTGATCAGCAGACTCCAGCTGCTGCTTCTCCTCTTATATTGTAACGAAGAAGCAAAGGCTGAACTTAGTTTCCATCCCAGTTTATCCTGATGCACAGAAGTGATTTCGTGATGCGTTCATGAAGCTGGGAAATAAGCTGTGAATGAACCAACGGTTGTTTCTTCCTGTCAGAGAAATGTCTGCTGATGATTGGGGCCAAACTGGGCTTACAGCAGCTGGAGGCCCAGAAGTCTGAGACAGCTGCAGACGCTCTGCATCCAGAGCGATTATCAACCTGCAACTGTAAACAACGACACATATTTGTGTCTGCGGCGCGTCGGTCTGCGGCGCTGCCAGGTCCAGATCCGCTTACTGGGACAGAGAGTGAGAGGCAGACTGCAGTAAGCCTGAATGAGACGGAGAAATCCTATTAGACGGACCTGTGTGTGTCTACAGCTGCTTTCTGTTAGAAAGCACACACACACACACCCCCACACACACACACACACACACACACACACACACACACACACACACACGCTGGGGAAAACTTCCTGATTCCCAACTCATGTTTCTTTATAGCTGCAGACGCATCAGCAACCAGATCCAGAAGGAAACAAACGGATGTCTGGGGAAAACCGGAGTCTGATCCAGGAGGGAAGCTTCAGACTGAGGCCGCCATCGCCTTCGTCTGATTGGACCAAAGAAGTTCCTACTGGGACGGCGGGGAAAGAACTGCAAGAAATCAGAAATCTGACTGAACCCAGAGAGACGAGCCGCCATCTTGGTCTGGTACCAATTTTTGTTGTCTCAAATGTCAAGAAAGTATCTGAATTGGCAACAGTGGGGTTAATGTTGCTAACGGCAACCTGGTGGGCCGACCAGGAAACCCACCTGATCTACCAAAATCCAGAAAATTGGCACCAATAAATCAGTTCACAGCTAATTCTGTGTTTCATATCGACTCCCCAGTGTCAGGCTGCAGGTTGGTCACCTCACCTAGATACCTCCAGTAGTTGGTCACTCCAGTACTTGGTCACCTCCAGTAGTTAGTCACCTCCAGTAGTTAGTCACCTCCAGTACTTAGTCACCTCCAGTACTTAGTCACCTCCAGTACTTAGTCACCTCCAGTAGTTAGTCACCTCCAGTAGTTAGTCACCTCCAGTAGTTAGTCACCTCCAGTACTTAGTCACCTCCAGAGGTTCTGTGTGCTTCATTTCTCCGTTTCGTCTTCAGGCTCCTCCATCAGCCTGACATCCGCAGATGAAGCCGGCGTTCCTCGGATCTCGCCTCCCCGTCACATCCATCGCCCTCCAGTCTGGATCCCGCGCTGACAAATCTACGGGTCCAGAGAAATCGCCTCCATTTGTAACTGGCTGTCTCTCTTCATCAGCAGACCGTCCTCTTCATCACATCGCTCTCCAGCGTCTTCGCTCAGGATGAAGAGCTGGAGACAGAAAGTGTCTGCAGGACGGCCGCCCCAGGAATCTGACAGGTTGGCCCGGTTCTTCAGGCTCAGCCTGAAGTCCACATTTATTTTAATGATGCAACGTTAATCTTTTAAATTCCCCCATAAATATCCGGCTTCTGCTTTTAAAATGAGCAGAGAGAGAAAACAGCTCAGACTGGAAGACGTTTCAGTTAAAACCTTCTGGGTACTCAGAGTTTCTATTCCAAATATTTTTTACCAACAGTTTTTCTAACATTCATTCACTATTGTCAGGTTGAGCTTTGTTATGTAAATAAAACTATCGTGACACCGGTGGGGCCTGCAGGACACCGGTGGGGCCTGCAGGACACCGGTGGGGCCTGCAGGACACCGGTGGGGCCTGCAGGACCAGCTTTAGACACCACTGCCTTACAAGAACACCAAAGTTCAGATTAGTTTTGTCAATTATTGATCTTTGTTTTGAAGAACTGATGTTTTCTTTCTGATCTGAAACAAATTTTAATGGTTTTGTGAGATATTTCTGTTTATTTCACACCTGCTATTATCGTTTCTGCATCATCAGTCATATCAGCTGTGACTCAACCTGCAGAACTGATGTTTGAATAAAACTGTTCGTTAGTCATGTTATTAACACTGATAGAATAGAAACTAATTACATCATCACATTTAACTGTAATTTGTTACTGTGAAATCATCTACAAACACAGAGTTTCCATTAAAGCTACTTCAAACCTCAGATTTATCCATAAGCAGCAGCCGCCGCAGCCACAGCAGCCGCAGCCGCAGCAGCAGCAGCAGCAGCAGCAGCAGCAGCCACAGCAGCAGCAGCAATAGCAGCAGCAGCCACAGCAGCCGCAGCAGCAGCAGCAACACAGAGACGACCGTCTGATGACAGATGGAGAACAAACACACCACTGAACATTCTTTAAATAATCGCTGCCATGCAGTCACCAGGCATCATTACTTTTACTCAATTACAGTTAACAAAACCAACAGCCATCAGTTAGCACATGCAGTCGCCCTTCATCACTGAGTAGGACGAGGAGTTCAGGAAACCCCGTCTGTCAAGCGGCTCAGCAGCCATCAGGAAGCTTCACTATGAAATCAGCATGGCCTCCTTTGACACACAGGTCCAGAAAATACAGCACATCAACAATATTTAACAACATATTTAACAGATGCAGCAATATTTCATCAAATGATATGACAGAGTGCCGTGTGATGTAGTCCACTTCCTGCTTTTGGAGCGGTTTTCAGTTTGCTTGGCGTTCACATGTGCATTCAAACTGAACCAGAATTCACTTCAGCCGAACCCAGATGGAGGTTTGGAGGACCAGAGTTCGATTAGCGTTCACACATGCACAACCGAACCAGACTTTCTGGAGTCGGATTAAAGCAGACTGAACAGAGCTGGTGTGAATGTAACCTAAAGCTGAGCAAGTGATCCAACATCGTAAACTTAGAAATAAAAGTAAAGGTTAACAAATTAAGAGAAAATATAAATAATTATGACGTTAATAACTGTTATTTACCAGTAAGTAACATTTTACAAAAGCATATTCAAAGTGTGAGTTATAAAGAAAAGAAGACAATAATTGTCAACAAGACAATTATTAGCTTTTGTTTACAATAAAGTCAAACTGTGAGTTAATGAATGGATTCCACATCTCTACTTTCATGTCTTAATATTGTTAAAGTGTGTTTCAGGGTTAAGGAAGGGTTCATCTGTTACAAGCGTGTCCAAAGTGGGTCCTGGAGGCGTCCTGCATGTTTTAGTCTCTCCCTGGTTCATATGATGGCTCATCAGAGGCCTAAGGAGAACACTGACATGCTGAGGAGGTTATTACAACCACCAGGGAGAGACCTAGAACATGCAGGATGCCGGGCCTCCAGGACCCACTGTGGACCCCCCGATCTGTTAGGTTCCTCTGTTAAAGTTAAACATAATTTGGTTTCTGAACAGGAATCACCCAGCAGACAGTGACGTGTTCAGAGTTCAGAGATTTATCAGACATTTCACTGACAAAAAGCTAAATGTTCTGCTGAAAGTCAGTTTGGGTCACTGAGGAGTTTCTGTCGGCCTCAGCAGTTTTATATACTCTGCATATTTTCTACTTTAATTGTTTTTGTGTTAAACTGTCGGACAAAACCGCAAACAAAAACATAGATGAATGTAGATCTGGATCCTGAATGTTCTGATTTTAACCAGTGGGAACATCTGAATTCAGATTAGGAAGGTTTGGTTTTAGTTGGACGTTTGGTAGAAAACAATTCTTCTGGTTGCATGTGGCGACCTTCGCAGTAACGCAGGAGCTGCAGCCACATGGCGGTCCGGGGTGTGCTGGGTTCCCTCCAGCGTTCCCCAGCAGTTCCCTCCGGCGTTCCAAGCAGTTCCTTCCAGCGTTCCCAGCAGTTCCCTACGGCGTTCCCAGCAGTTCCCTACAGCGTTCCCAGCAGTTCCCTCCGGCGTTCCCAGCAGTTCCCTCCAGCGTTCCAAGCAGTTCCCTCCAGTGTTCCCTCCAGCGTTCCCAGCAGTTCCCTCCAGTGTTCCCTCCAGCGTTCCAAGCAGTTCCCTCCGGCGTTCCAAGCAGTTCCTTCCAGCGTTCCCAGCAGTTCCCTACGGCGTTCCCAGCAGTTCCCTACGGCGTTCCCAGCAGTTCCCTACGGCGTTCCCTCCAGCGTTCCCAGCAGTTCCCTCCAGCGTTCCCTGACAGGTTGGGACGCTCACTGCTNCAGCGTTCCCTGACAGGTTGGGACGCTCACTGCTTTGTCCCGTCCTGCCGTCTGATTGGCTGAGCCATGGCGCCAATCAGCCCGTACTGAGTGGTTGTGAGCAGTTGGAAGTGATGACATCATCGCTGGATGATGCCTGAGTTGGAGCGCAGCCGGGTCTCAGCGGCTCATCAGAACTCCAGAAGAACCAGAACTCCGTTTTCCATCTTTTATTTTAACATCCCAGTTTTCGTTGTCGACCTTTCACATTTGTTCTGCTTGTTTTCTTCATTTTTCCCAGAAAGCTGTTTCTTCCCCTCCTCCATCCCTTCTTTCCGCTCCTTCCCCTCCCCCTGCAGGCTTCTATTCATCCTCCGCCACATCCCCCTCCTCCCTCCATCCAGCTCCGCCCACCCGCCTCCCAGATCCGCTGGCGGCGCTGCCTTTGTCTGCGTCCCGTGTGGTTGTGGTTGTGATGAGCCGGGCTGGCAGCCGGCCCGCTTTACGGCGGATTTTCACCGGGTTTCCTCCTCAGAGGGCCCGGGGCCGCCGGCCGACCCGCTGCTGCAGACCTCGGCGCTCAGCCCCAACACCAGCATGGCTGCTGGTGAGAAAACAAGCAGCACTGGGAAATGCCCAGTTCATCCAGACAGATGTAACGGTTCAGTCACTGATCCAGATAAAAACCGTCAGATTTTGGTCTCCAGGCTTTAATGTTCTATAAGTTAAAAACAATGAAATGTTTAACTGGTACCTGACCCGTTCTGATTGGTGAATTCTGCTGACATCAGCAACTTTTACAACACAGAGACATTTTCTGCTCAGAGCAAAACCACAAAATATACAACAAGCAAGTTTATTTTACTAAATCTATTTTGCTTTTGTTTTAGGTCTTAATACCCAGAAAATCATCAAACTTACATAAAAGGAGTGAAAGTTTTGTAAAATGTTTTATGCCATAAAATCACCAAGACTGACCAACGTGAGTCACAAGCAGCTCTGGAGCTGCAGGCTGGTTTCAATACAGAAACACTTTCTTATTGAAACTTGTTCTCCGAGTCCCTCACCACCATCTCTGTTTCACTTCAGGAGAATGAAAACTGGAAGTCGTGGTTGTTTAAGGTGGTTTTAAGCAGCAGCAGCTCCGAGTCGATGAAGGTTCAGAGCCTGAACGTTTCAGATCTGATGCCAGCAGACGGAGGATTCAGGAACCTTCCAGGAGGGAAAACCTCAGGCATCTCCAGCCAAAGTAACGAAGGAAGACAAAGAGGCTTGTTGTGGGGAAGCTGAGATCCGTCTGTGTGTTTCTACAACTGGGTCATCAGGTCGTTGCTGCAACATGTGCAGAGGGATCAGCAGGGAACATTTCCAGAATACATGGTGTCACTGATGTGCTGCAGGATTTCATGATGCATTCTCAAAGAATCTGTGCCAAACTGTGCTAAGATACGACATGCTACGCTACAGGGCATTAGCTTACAACTACAGGTTATACCAAAAGTTATTGGCACCGCTGATGGATTTTGGTTTGAAGTGATTTATTATACCAACGTGTTTATTTGTTCTGGAAGTGATAAAAACGTTTGGACGCGGCTCAGGCAGCATTCTGACATGAATCTGATCGGACAGTCAGTGACGATTACAGCCAAAGATTACGGAGACGCTAACCAGAACTTTCAGCTCAAAGACTTTGAGCTCATCCTATGAATGATCAAACTACCAGAGGAAACATTCAGTTAGGCTAATAAATATTTTTCCATCCATCATTGAGAGGAGGATAAACCATTTCCGTTTCTGAGCGATGCCCGTCTCATTTCCTGTCAGATGATAATTATAATCCTGGATCTGAGTCTAAAGACTCAAACTGGATCTAAATGTTCAGATTTAAAGACTCAACATGATTACAGATTCGGATCTTTGTGAACATAATAAATAATGTAACAAGTTCCTGATGTTTTCCACACAGACGGTTTGTGTTCAGTTATGAAACAAACGTCCATGTTGGACCTGAAGCTCCTGCTGCTCAGATCATCAGATCTCACGCCATCATGAGGGTCAACTGGGCAGCTCCACTCCGTTCATCTGTCCCACCCCCATTACTCGCCCCACTGCTCAGGTTTCGTCCCTGAGGACAGAGGACAGGATGTGGGACAGAAACATGATGATGAGTTTCAAGACGAAGGCAGATTCAGGTTAAAATAACTGATAAACTGTTGGCATGGAAACCCAAACAACGGCTCTTCCAGCTCCAACATTCTGACATCTTTCATTCTCACCAAAACACATTAATATGAAATATGAATCTTCCTCCTCCAAACCTCTGTGATGTCATCAAGTGAAACCAGTAAAACCAGTGGCTGACTGGTGCTGAGCAGACCAAGGCTTTGTGGCTCTTCCTCACTGCTGGAGCATCTCACCGTGTCATCACCTCGCCGTGTTCATGTGAAACTCATCCACGCCAACACACACACACACACACACACACACTCAGCGGGGTGTAACGCCATCTGTCAGGGGGGATAATGAGGGTCACGACCTCCTGTCACCCCGCCTCCTTCTCATTACGGAGCTGACATTTTAACAAGAGCAGCGGCCGGAGCGTTCGGCGCCTCAACGAAAACACCAGGAGCGCCGAGCGGAAACAAGACGATGAAGAGCTGAACGCAAACCACCAGCCTTCTGCTTGAATGTTTTAAATCTTGAGTAATTGTGTATTTGATTTTGGTTTTAATCGTCCTAAATAATCAAAGTGACTTTTGTCAGGAGCAGAAACTCTCCTAAAGGTCGGACGGATCCTGACCTTCAGTTTCTGCTCAGTCAACCTCGTTTTCTCAGGTTTAACTAAAATTCAGACTCTTTGCATCGACTCCCAGAGATCAGCAGCGTCTTCCAGCAGGAGCTTCAGATTTAAAGCCTTCAGCTACCTGTAACACACAGGTGTGTGTGTGTGTGTGTTTACTGCAGTGAGGCTGCAGCCTTTGCTGTATTGCAGCACTACAGCTTTACTGTTCCCGACGCCGAGCACACCTTGGATATTCTGCAGCACAACACAGAAGAATGTGATACTTTGAATGCCCAACCGCGG
>NW_006800211.1:663377-665427 GCF_000485575.1 Poecilia formosa | reverse complement strand
TTTGTATCCCTGACTCGCTCCCAGGCTGACAGCAGATACCTGCCAGTGACACCAGTAAAACCAGTTTAATGGAGTTTCTCCCTCCCACCTTAATCTGATTATGCCACATGATTGGACGTTTCCCTGCGGCTGCAGCCGGAGGCGACATCGTCTGCATAAGCTGGTGCTGATGGGACATCTGGGTGGAGGCAGAACATCTGTCAGAGCATCTGCACCAGAGGAGAGCGCAATGCTGGCGTCGCTAACAGGAAGGTCAAAGGTCACATCACCCCAGACACCCAGAGATCCTCAGGTCGGGTTCAGTCACTTAAAGCTGCAGAATGAAACTTCATAGAAATGATTCTATTACATATTTGTTGAAATGTGACAAAGTGGTGACAGGATGAACAGATCAGAGCCAGGAGGCGGGACTTAGCGCTGTCAGTCATGTGGCGCTGCTCATCCTCTCTCTCCCCCTTGCTCTCTGCTATGCTGCAGTTAGCACATGAATGCTAAGGCTAGTTAGCATAGCCGTTAACGGATTTCCTGTAATGAGAAGTTGTTTCTCCATTAACACATTAGCAGTGAATACATGAGGTGATCGACAGCGCTAAGCCCCGCCTCCTGGCTCTGATTGGTTGTGGATTAGACCGATCTTTTCACAGATGGTCTGTCTCAACCTGTCAGGACACAGCGACAGTTTTAGTACGAATTTAAAATCATTTTCATGCTTTTGCTGTGATGACGCTGCAGCATCTTTATCTCCGAACACAGCGGGTTCTCCATGGACTTCCTTGTGGGTTCTGACCCGGACCAAACCTCCCATCTGTGACGGAGTCCGGTTCCCAGCATGCAGCAGTCAGGCCTTTTAGGGGACGAAGGGAGGAGAATTTATCTTTCTCATATGAGAATCCTCAAAGTTCATTTTGGTCCGAAATGAAGCGAGGCCGGAGCGTGGGCGAGAGTCCGGATCAGAGAGCCTGAATGGATAATTTCCCCCGGCTTCACGCCGACTGCTGACTCAGGGGAAAAGTCCAGATTGCTTTTGGAAGAGGATGAAAGTGACTTTTAGAGAGAGGGAGCGGAAAAGGAGGAGGATTTATGCTCAATTTCATTAAGTTTTTGGCCGCAGGAAGAAGCCTGCAGCTTGGTGTCGGGCTTATCTGGCACCAGAACCCGTCCCTGTCTGATTGCCGCCTATTGATCGAGCCTTCAAACCGTGTCTGATAAAAAACAGCAGAACGTCAAGTCCAGCGATCTGAGGTGACAATAAAAGGGCGGGACCGTTTACAGCAGAGCAGGCGTCTGTGGAGCTCAGATAGATTTAAACGGCCTAGTCAAATCCACAACTACCTGAAATCCAGGGGTTGAAATAACTCAGCGACGACTTCATGGACGAATGCTGACCAGGATATCCAACAGAAAGACACAAATGTGTTTAAATCATCTGAGAAAACATTAATTATTGCACTTATAAAAGATGTTTGATTTTTCATGTCTTTGTCAGATTTAAGAGCTTCCAGACGGATTGGGATTAAAATCTGAAAAGCAGCAGCAGGTAGCGATGGCCTTACTGAGGCTCCAGATCTCAGTCCTGCTGAACGTTTCCAGTCCCGTTTGGTTAAAAACTGTTTTATCTAAAATCTATTTTATCTGACAGTGTGTGGATGTTACAGCTGCTCCACTTTCCTCTCAGCGTTTCCAGGTGCTGCAAACATCCAGCCGCGTTTCTGACGGCGACTGATGGCGCTTTGTGGCGCTTTGTTTCGGCGCCGCGCAGCAAGACCTCCGGACCCGTTTCCCTCCAGCTGACAGAGAGAGAAACGCATCAACGCCACGGTAACCAGCAGGAAACATGGACACACACACACACACACACACACACACACATGACTTCCCCTGAAGATTTACAGCCAACATTACAGCAATCAGCTGCAGCCAACAATGCAAACAGCTCAGAGGCTGGAGGATCATCAAGCTCCACATTATTAACATAATCGACTGGAGAGAGAGGGACAACCTGGACAGAGAGGGACAACCTGGACAGGCACAACCTGGACAGAGAGGGACA
>NW_006800211.1:644949-662659 GCF_000485575.1 Poecilia formosa | reverse complement strand
GTGTTAAGGGGGGGTCGGGTCGCTAGATGAAGCTGTGGATAACCTGCTGGACGGAGCAACAACAGGAGATGAGAACCGCGTCGCCTCCATAGCGATTCGTGGAAGAGGCAGGCATTCAGACAAAACTGAGGAAGACTCTGAGGATGATGATGATGATGATGATGATGGGGGGTGATGTGAGGAAGAGGCAGCAGAGAGACGGAGCGCCAGCGATGGGGGATTTGTTTCTCACTCGTTGTTTAATGGCTCGAGCTAAAGACCCACCTCCCCCCTTCTGGGACTGGTGGATGATGAAGAGCGAGGATACCTCCAACCAGCCGGTTACCACGGTAACCAAGACCCTCTGCATGGAGAGGGGGGTAAAGAGACAAACCAAAGGGATGAAGTGGATAAAAAAGAGAGGAAAGAGAGGCAGAGGAGGAGGAGAATGAGGCTGTTTGACACCAGACATCATTTTAAATACCCCTCTCTTACCCCTCTTACCCCCCTGCAGAGTGAAACAGGCTTTCCTCCCCAGCAGCTTTCCTCCCCTCCTCTGAGTTTTGGGCGCGCTCATTAAAAACTCAGATTTTTTTATTTTTGTACCCAAAAACATGAAGATGAGAGAAACCAGAGCCACATGGGAACGTTGGTTATGATGCAAAAACATCTGGATTACATACAATATGGATTTATAAGTTAGAAAACTAAAATAATCTCATGTTTCCTGACCTGAAGAAAACATGTTGTATAAATCAGGAAGTTCAAACCTGATTAATATAAAACCAGTTATAATAAAACAACATGTTCATGACCAGGTGATGAAGCGTCTCATCATCGGTGTACCTCAGGGTCAGACACTTGGGGCTTTTTAGTTGTGTAAACTTTGTTTTATTTAACACTTTACAAAAAAGCTGAATTAAAGTCCTGCAAACCAAAACCAGAGATGAGACCAAATACACTAATGCGCTAATAGCAGAGCTAAGTTTTTGTTAAGCACTTTAGCATTTATGCTAACTTTATAAATGTTTAGCGAACTGAGATTCCCGTAAATTAAAATTTCCAGATAAATTCCTAAGTACTAATCTACTGATCTGTTTGAATAATTTAGTTATTGACTGTTAATTCTTCAGGTAGTTAGATGTTTATATTCATGCTCTTATTATTCTAGGACTAAAATCCTGGACAGAGAAGGTCGGCTCAGGCCCGGATACTTTAACCACAGAACCAAGAAACTTCCACAAACAGCTTCATAAAACTGAGGCTGGTTACAGGGAGAAACGCAGAATATATCAAATATATCATCATAATACCCCAAAGGACGGTTTATAAAGGCATATCTGCTGGCTGACATATTGTTAGTGTCATAAAAACACGTTCTGCATGAATAAGATGTTCAGGCTGTTGGGTTTAGTCCCACTGCAGCCAAACAGCGGAAACAGATTATAGAGTCCATGAAGCTCAGAGACTTTAAATATTCACTCAACTAGAGAACAAAAGGAAAAAACATCAGAGGAGCATTTAATGTAAAAACTAGAATAACATCTTCTGCTCTGAGTTCAGGGGTTTTTCCCAGCTAACAGAGGGAAAAATCAGATTTTCTGACTGTCACTAAATGCATCACAATTGGATCATATTCATATAATTGCATGTAAACATTCTGATGTGAGGCTCTGATGGAAAAAAGAAGAAGCTGAATTTAAAAATGACATTTCAAACTGACTTTCAGCTGCAGCAGCATGAGGAAAACTTTTTAAACTCATTATTTCAAAAGAAAAAGTCAAACTTCAGCCAAAACAAGGAAGTGAAAATGTAGATAAATGCAAAGAGAGATGAAGATATAAACCTGCGTGAGCCTCTGACCTGGACCGGGTTTGGATCAGTACCAGCTCTGTGGTTAAACAGATAACAACAACTGAAGCCAGAAAATGAGGGAAACTTTCAGAAAGACAACAAGCTTCTCAGAAACCTGCAGGAAATATAACAGGAAGTGGAGATAAATGTTCTGGTATCCAGTTTATTTCACATCAACAGAAGCTTCATTATGTTTCTGAGCATCAACTGAACACATGGAGCCTGAACAGAGCAGGCAGCTACAGCCACGCTTTAAAACCAACCTGCAGACCAACACATTCACTTCTTTCTCTCTAGACAGAAAATAAATCAAATATTAGAAATACCTGCTCAGCTTCAGTCCCCCGTCCTGCACCGAAGGTTTAAAAACCTCATAAAAGTCATTTTGTGTGAGTTTAATCTCCTCAGTCAGTTTACATCCAAAAACTCAGTCAGTTTTCTACGAGTTATATCGGTGATGAATCTCTTATTCAGATCAAACTTTTTATGATACCACAGATAAAATCTGCAGACATGAAACCAGCAACATGCAAACCTCACACAGTCTGCACCCAGTGACTAAATTTAGCTTTTAACTGTTAAATCAGCTGAAAAACTAACAAAACAGAAATAAGTGAAATAATTTCTTAGACCTCGACGTCCACCAGGTTTCCTGACTGTAAGATGAGAAACGTTTGTTATAACTGTTAAAATAATTCATTTAAAACAATCAGACAGCTACAGCCCCTCATGTTGCATAGCAACAGTGGCCCACAAAATAAATGTTGAAGTTTCACAATAAAAGCTTGAAAACCTGAAATGAGTCAACATGCATGATTGTTTTTACCTTTTAAAATGACAACAGATAAATTCCTTCAGTCTGAATCACATAAAACTAGAACTTATCCAGGTTGATTTTTATTTTAAAATGATTAAACACCAACATTTAGGAGCTTATGAAGAGCAGCAAGAACCCAAAATCCATCATCAGCATCAGGTGTGAAACCAAACCAAACGCTGCATCAGATCAGAGGTTTGATGTTAATAATGCAAAAATAATCCAAAATACAGAAACTCAAAAAGTGAACTGATATCACAGAGTGATTCATTTCAAGCTTTTCTTTGATCATTCTGACTTAAAGCTGATGGAAAACAAAACTTTAGTTTCTCAGACATCAAAGACAAAGAAAACAGGATTTTAGTTCAGATATGATCTTATAGCTGTAATATGAGAAACATCACAGGAAGACACTGATCCCGCAGGAAATCATCTGAAGAGTCCACAAACATCACAGCTAGAAGAATCTGGAGATGCAGCAGAACCAACGAAGAAGAGCAGAAGGACACAAACTGGACTTCCTGAACCCAACAGAACCGCAGGCTGAGCTCCTCCGTGCTACGCCACACTGACGCAGTAATTCTTAATTACACTCACATTTCTATATTAAAAATATTTTCTTTGTCTTATAAAATATTGCGATCCAGTGAAACTGTCCTGAAGTTTGTTTCATCGGCTGTGAGCTGATTTGGGCTCATGATGGATTCAGACCCAGAAACATTCAGGAGTTTCCAGTTTTTATCGTCTGGATGCAAATGAAGCGCCGCAAATTTAATGTGAGCTGTTTTACATTTAATGCAGCATAATGAAGCAAAGCCTGCAAGTCTAATAAAACACGGTGACGAGCCAGAAGAACACACACACAAACACACACACACACACACACACGAATGCATGGCGCTGCGCCTGCTGGGAGCCTCTCCACCTGCAACCTGCTGATAATGAAGCCGTATTTCAGCCACCTGAAGGCAGGCAGCCATCTGCTGCCCCTTCCTCAGCATCATCATCATCATCATCATCACTCTGCTCAGGGGCCGAGGGACCGCAGCGTTTAGGACCGTCCCGTCAATAACATGACACTTTCATTAGAGCGCACGCCGGGGCACACAGCCGACGACAGGTTATGACAAATAAAACTAAACGCTGCCGTCTCGCCGGCGTCGTTATCCTCAGACTGACGGGAGGAACCGCCTGCATGCAGCCGCGTCTGGAGGAGAACCTTCAGCTGAGAAAGGAAAGCTGCACTTTCCAAAACTTCTCCAAATCTCAGATGGAGAGGAAACTTCTCTTCTGGAGACGACATCCGTGTTTGGACTCGTTCATCTCCACTTTCTAACAAACTCCTGAAGGTTTTGGTCAAAGTGACGGGAACTGTTCAGAATCTTATCCACCAGCATGATGCTGCCACTACTAGATTTCACTGTCGGTAATAATGGGGTTCTTTTAGAAAAGTCTAAAAGCTACAGTTTAATTTAAAGCTATAAATAACTTTTTCCCTCCATTATCTTTGATATCTGTGTACATTAAGATCCTTTATCTCTTTTTGATAATACTTCCCGTTTCTTTTGGATCTTCTGTCCTTTTCAGTAATTATTAGAGATGTATTTTCTCACAAACTCTGACCCATCATCTATCATTCAGTCATTCATTTAAAGCTCCTGAACTCAAGAGATGAATCATTGCTGTTGGTTGCAAAACCAACTGAGCATCTGCAGGGAATTCACAAGATGACTGTTCTCCTTTAGTGACCAAAAAGTTAAAATCTTAAGGCTAAAACTGAAAAAACAGAAAACAGTGACTCTTGTTCACTTGTTCCTCACCTTGGTGCTTACAGTGACGGTTCTTCCATGCATGGTTCCTCCAACCAGTTAAAATACAGAATAAAATCCAGTGTATTTGAATTTATATCCATCTGGTGGATGTGCGCCCCCCTTCGAGATGCCTCCCTGGGCAACCGCCCATAAGGCCCAGTGTCAAAAACCTCCACTATATGCTGATTACATTTACATAAAAGGGTGAAGCAGAACCACATGTTGTTCGGCTGCAGCAGAAAAACAAATCGGATAAAAACGTCAACAGCGACTCTGTCAGAAAGCAGATCAGGGAGAAACAACAAAACGAGGGAAACACTGGCAGCCTGACAGTGAAGGCAGAAAGAAGATCGGAGGCTCTCATTGGAGGAGAGCTGAAACCATGACAACCATCCAAACTGTTAGCCAACATTTAGAGAACGAGCGCTGCGTGAAGCCTGCTACAGCACCGTTTAAAAGACTTCCTTACCAGAACCCCCCCTCCACAGACACAATCACACACATGAACACAAACTAATTGTTCAGAGTCGGCGCAGCCTCACACTCCGCAGCACCAACACCATGAAGCCATTGTTCCTCGCTCGTCGCCCTGAGACGGAAAAGTAACGCTCAGAGTGGGAATTTTTAAAAACTGTGGCGGTTAAATTAGATTCAACTGAGCTAATTTACAGCTGGGAATTCTTCACTGAAGCATTTCAGCCTTTAATTGAAAATATGCTAAAAGTAAAAACTGAAGAGGAAAAGCAGTTTCTCTTCTAGAGGAAAAAGATTCACATTTCCAACATGGCCGACTCTCCAAACTACACAGTGGACGTCTTTGGCAAAATATGAACACGAAGAACGAATCATTAAAAACATAAAGCACAAACCAATCCGCCAGAGATTTAATCAGGCATATTGGAAAGCAAAAATACCCCCAGCACAGTGGACAAGATGATTATATTAAATATAGATAAATGAATCAATGAGGCATTAGATACTGTGTGATGAGCTAATTAAGCAAGTCAACTCTAATCTTAGCATTCAAAGCTAATTATTGTGTTTTTGATTTGATGAGAAGCTAATTTGTATTATTTTATGTCCTGCACGGCGTACATGACCCGTACAAAGAATCTATCCAAGTTTACAGAGGTTATACAAAATGTGCTGTAATGTGCAAACTGTGCTACTGCTAATGTTTTACAAGCTAAAGATATTATTAGCTGGTTAACATTAGCGTTCACAGCTAACTACTGTGATTCAGGCCTCATGAAAGTCTCCAACTGAAATCTCCTCTCTGTAGTGGATAAGAAAATAAACTGTGTGACAGTAAAACACCAGTGTGCAGAGATTGGACAATAAATTAGCATAAAACTTAACCAAGCATGAGTTAGCCAAGTATGCTAATGCTAGCATCCACAGGAATGATTTAGACTTGCTGAAAATGCGTGGCTGTATTTTTATCCCCATATTGTGGACAGGAAATTTACAAGAAAATTGTGATTCATCAACAGTAGAACAATAGAGAAAATACATCTGATAATGTAATGTAGTCTGAGATAACCAAGCAAGCTAACGCTAACGTCACCATCCAAAGCTAATCATGGTGAGTTTTCAGAATTAAAACGTTTAATTTCCTCTCCATGTAGAACATGTCTGGGGAAGATCATTTCAGAGAAAACTGGGTAACAACAACAAATTTAATTCAGAAAAGCAAACTTCTGTGATGAAGCAGAGATGCACTGAAAACCTGCAGAACTCGGGCCGGGCCCTTCAGAACCAGAACCGCTCATCAAGCTTACAGCAGATCCTATAACAGCATGGACTAATATCTATACTCAACAGATATCCAACCTCAATATTAAGTGTTTTGTCATGTAGAAGTGCTGGTTTGTGGTTTTATAAAACAAAATAATGCAAAACTGCAACAAACAGATTCAGATAATCAGAGAAGATTTTATTCAAGCAAAAGGTTTTTCAGAAAAAGTCCCCAAAGTATTTCATTTTTATGTAAATATAATTCATAAGTACTTTCAACAAAAAACACTTCATCGTTTTTAAGGACCTGGCCCTGTTTTTAAGGACCCCAACAATTGCAACATTTCTTTCCTTTCATATCCAAAAAATGCAGAGAATCTCAAACATGCGAATGAAGCAGCAGCTAACAGAGCCGACCAGTGTTTCCCACGAACAGCGAGAGCAGCGAGAGCAGCGAGAGCAGCGAGAGCAGCGAGAGCAGCGAGAGCAGCGAGAGCTCAGCCTGAACTCGTGTAGGAGGTTTGACGATATCCGGAGTTCCCAGTCTGACAGCTCAGCACCAGATTCTTTGGGTTTGCATGAAAACCATCAGCGAGCTAACCGTCCTCCCTCAGTCTGCAGCATGGACACATTTCTGCATCAATGCACCTTCTATAGACCCATTATCACACCATCATCCAGCAGGAGGACAGAAACTGCAGCATTAAAGTGAGTGAACAGGAAGCTGCTGTCTGCAGCAGTGCTGCGCCTCAAACAGGACAAACTGTGATTAATTTAGTCCTGCAGAGCTTCAGCTGCAGAAACTGATTCCTCTTCATTATTCCTCCAACATGGAGCTGATGCAACACTGAGCTGACGTCACTTTCTGCTGAGGCATGAGCTTCTACAGCCTGTGGAGTCATCTGAAGACGTGCAGATCAAAGAGATTTTTATTATCTGAATAATTCACAAATAATATTCTTACAAGAGGAAAATTTGCACTTGTGTTCCATCTTCTAACTTTTGTGAAGTTTCAGATCCAGAAATGATTATTTAATGATCTGCAGTTCTTTTATCTCATAACCATAAACTGCAGAAACAGACTGAACCTGTTTCTGGAGAACTAGAACAGGTCTGGATGCTGTGAGGAACATCTGGAACTGAACTCCAGATGTTCTGCATCACTGCTTCCGCTCCACAAAGCATGAGGATGAAGAAACAGCTTCACCTGATCTGTGCTTGAGAGGAACTGATCAGAAACTTCAGTCAGTCTAAACAGAGGAGGTTTAAAAATAAATGAACTTGTTCCGTTTCTTTGCAGAAGAACAAAGAAGTAACAGAGAAAATGTGATTAATATGGCAGCAACTCGTTCTGCAAAGCTCCAACTCCGAGTCTGCAGACGAGCTAATTGGCTGGCTATGAATTATTCACCCGCAGAGGAAGAGAGCTGAGAATCACTTTTACCTGCTGGACATGATTATTCTTGGCTGTGTGTGATCACAGATGGTGGAGCATCCAAACCAGAACCTGGACTCAGCCAGCCGAGCCGTAACAGAACGTCTGAGCTGCCAGAGAGAATCCAGGATGTAAAGATCTGACTTCTAGAACCTGGAGTTTAGAACCAGCTGTGGTTTTATGGTTAGTTCACATCCACCAGGGATTAAAGAAAACACCAGAGGATTAAATCTCTAAAACAACAGAAAACAGAGCGAGAGCCGACTGGACTAATGTTCTGTTGTCTTCTGCATAAAGCGAAACGTTTCACTGATTAAAGAAAGCTGATTGGTTGATCGGATAGGGAGAATATCGATTCAGAATACTTTGTGTCATTTGGCAATTTAAAATCTCAGCAGCGATCCAACGCGGGGTTCCTCAGGGCTCCCTTCTTAGAACATCTTCTTCCAATATTTACATCGTCATTATGACCTCTCCTGCCACAGATATGATTATTTTATTTACACTTGCTCTGTCTCGGCCTTCCAGACGTTCCGTATGAAGAACACATAAAGGTTATCTAGTGATGGTTTTATAAATGTGTGATTGACTTTATTAAGTCACGGTTTCCTCTGGCATCAGGTTACATAATGATCAATGAACCTGTGCTGGTATGACCTTTGACCCTCTGTATATGATTTGCATTTCTATGTCAGTGAGTCAGATTCTCCCTAATATCAGTGAGTTAATGGGTTTTAATTCTAAATATTCAGCAATAAAAAGAATGTTGAATTGTTTGAACCACTGAAAATCTAAAAGATCCTCCGGTTTGATCTAACCAGGTCTCCAAAGATTCCTGTGAATCTTTAAATGCTGTTAAAATGAATAAAAATCTGAAAACTGACCAATGAGCTCCAGCTTCTCTCTGCATCCTCTAAGTTTGATGTCATTCAGCGGCAAAAGGACCTGATTCAGCTCATTTCTGCTGGAACATACACAGAGAATCCAGATTCTGCCTCTTCAGGAAGGATTTCCGTGTCTGATCCGGTCCTAAACCTGGAAGTCCTCTCTGAGTTCTGACTGGTCCCTGAACAGAGCGGGCCTGGATCAGAATCTGAAGATAACTTGCTGTTCCAGTGCAGGCACAGAGCTGAAGTGTGCTGCATTGGAGCCAAGGCTGCAGCATCACCCTGAGCTGCAGCATCACTGCTCTGCCTCTTCTGCAGAGGCCCCAGTGACAGATGGGTGAAACTAAAAGACACGCAAACCTCACAAGGGCCCATTATCACCCCGCTGTCTGCCTGACAACAAGGATTAAAGGCGCACCATCATCACCATCACCATCATCAGCAGCAGCATCATGAGCAGAGCAGCTCCTCTCTCTGCAGTCTGCATCCGCATTTAGGAGGCATCTCCCGCATCCATCAGCACATTCAGGACACGCAGCACCAAACTGGGGCCACTTAGCAGGACGCGTGATGTGTGCGGAGCAGGTGCGGTTTTCACTAACCTGTCTGTCCTTTTCCCAGCGTCTTCTCCAGCCGGTACGGTCCCACATAGTTGGCGTAATGCACGCTGTTGGCGTCCTTCCCCGAAGATGTCATGTTTTAAAATCTGCGTGGGCGTGAAATGACTCGCGCGGACCGGGTTCTGTGGCGGGACGCGTCTCCGCAGCGCAGCTCCGCGGCTCCCTCCGTCAATCTGCCGGTGGGTCGCTGCGATCTTCGGCGTCGCTGGCCCGCGCGTGAGCGTGCGTGCCTTTCTGCGTGCGTGTACGCGCGGCTGTGTGCGTGTGCCCGCGGTCCTCGGGGTTCGGTCCTCGGTGCGGCTCAGGCTGCGGTCCTGGATCCGGGTGTCATGGTGTTCGGCCGGAGGAGCGGTGCGCTGCGGCCCCGTTGGGTGTGATCTGATGATGGGACAGCACCTACTGCTGCCGCCGGTCCAGCTGCCTCCAACTGCTCCAACTCACTAATTACACACACTTCCGGGAATCCTTTCAAAATAAAACGCCTCGACCAGCTCCTCTGCTTTTTTAACGGAGATTAAATAAATGTGTAAAAGCTGTCTGAAGCTGAAATATTTCTTTATTTTAAATCTATAACATTAGTGTTATTTATTGATTACTAATTTTACAGTATTTCTTTTATGATTACATTATTTCTACTACAAATTAAGTCTTTTGTAATATTCAGTATATTGATATTTATTTTTATTATATTAATATAATGTTTAACATTTAGTCTAATCAATATAATAAGTATTATAATGACAGAGGTAATAGAACCCAATACATTTTTAAAGTCAAAGACGGCTAAAAACTTCCTACATCAGGGGAAACATAAGGAGAAATCAGCATTAAACCAAAGTTTTTCTCAGCCAGAGGAACAATGAGGGGCCCAGTCTCTCTGGATGTGAGTCTGAAATCTGTGTCTGAAGCATTGTTCACATACAAAACAGGTCAGTAACCACTTAAATAATACCGGCTAATAAAAATCTGCCTTCAGGAAAATGCTTAAAAACAAACATTAGCATGAAAAGGTGCTTAAATATAAATACCGCAGTTACTGCGTTTTCAATGCTACCATTGGAATTTACATATAAAATAAACCTACCTTCTCTTATCAATAAGTTTTGTTACGACAAAAACAGGATGTTTACTACCAGCCACCTTTGAACAGATGAACATGTGAAAGTTGCCGTTGATGCTTTTCTTGCACTATTCCATTTGGGTTTTGGAAATGTAATAAATTGTATTCCGGTTTCTAAATGCTCTGGCATATCAGTCAGGATAACATCTTCCCCACTGACACATTGGACCATTACTTCCTATTATTTACCCCGAAAATGATGATGAAGGTTCAGTTCCTCCAGATAAGGGTCATGTACCTCAGGGAAAATTGTGATCGCTGATTAGTTAACTGCTGTGACAGGTGGCGACGTGTGACATGTGGGAGCTAAGAAACTAAATATCTAATATCTTGTTTAATATTTAAACAAGACATAAGGCTGTTTATTTAAGAAAAATATCAGCTAGATACAATTTGATACAATCAAGTTGATTTTAGAAATGTGAAGAAACAAGAATATTGCCAAATTTATGGTTAACAAGTCAATTAAATTTTTATTAAGAGAATAAATACTGTCACAAATATTGTCACAAAGTTATTTAAACAAATTGCCAAAGGCCAACAATCTGGGCCTTTATTTTTAATTGAGTTTAATAAATAATTAATTTCAAAGTAAAACATTCCCATACTATAACAAAAAGAAACTCATGACCTAAATAGATTGTTTTTTTAATTACCTCTACAATTGTTTTTATCTAAAACTTACAGATCATGTTCTGGTTCTGCTCCTTTCAAGCTGAAAGACTTGGAGGTGACAAGTCATCGAGAGCTTGACTTGTGCCTTCATGCTTTTTAAAAGATAAATATTAAAATGGTTTTATTATGAAAGCCAGTTTTATTGATTTCCGCCTCCAATGCAGCTTGACGCAGCAGCTTTAATTAGTTAACGCGCATGCGCAGTGCGCAGCATTCTCTTTTTTCCTGATTGAATTCGGGTCGGGGTGACAGCGGGAGATGAAAGGCTGCCACTCTTTTTAGGAAATCTATAAATAACCCAAATATGAAACTAAAACCCAGAACTTTATCCTTCTGCTCATTTCCATTCACCGATTTTACATTTCTGCTGTGATCTATTCATCCAAACTTTAAATAATTCAGTAAATATGGAGAATCGTTATTTGCCTCTGTGGGAGGTGTGTGTGTGTGTGTGTGTGTGTGTGTGTTGCAGTGGGAGAATCAAACATGTCACACGCTGGGACACTTTCAGTTGATTAAACCAGCGGTAGGTGACAACCACCATCTATCAGCCTCATCACTCCTTCACAACAAAAGCCTCCTGACCCAGCAGGCTCAGCGGCAGATGGCCTCCCCCTCATCCTCCTCCTGGTCCTCCCCCTGCACACACACACCGCCAGGCCTCTAACAAAGGCAGCGGGGTGGTGGGGGTCTCTGTGGGACAGCTTTCCTTCATATTAGTTGGTGTTAATTAATGGAGGGCCACCGGAGCCCCTCCTCCGTCAGAAACTCCTCAGGAGGGGAAGACCTCCGTCCACACATCCGTCCTGCGCCTCCTGGTCGACTCGTGCCGCTGTGTGGGATCAGATCGGCTCCATCTGACCTCCTGCTGCTGGACGGCTGTAAATCCACACCGTCTGATCGGCTCCATGTGAAATAATCTGCAGATGGTCCAGGATCAGGAGGAAACGGCAGGATGACAGGGAGGGTTTGTCTGGAAGTGAAAGAACTTTAAATCTGTCCTGCTTTCCAGATGACGTCTTAATGATGAGTAATTATCTTTGTTTGCTACTCATTGTTTGTTTTGTGTGTTTAATCATTAAATACGTATTAGGTGACGAATACTCAGATTTCCAGATTTAAGAAAATGACAGAATTGTGATGTTATTGTCATAAATCATAATAGTGGTATAGATTATTAAAACAGACACTTCTCTGCTCTTTACTGTTGCATTTCGTCCTCTGAAGCTCCAGGAGCTTCAACGTCTAATTCTGGTGGAGACATTAAGGAAACTTGGAGTCGATCCAGGTGATCAAAATGTTTTAAATCTGCAGAGCATAAAAGCACAACACTTGAAATAAAAATGATAAGTTATTTTTGACTGCCCTGCTGCCCTACTGTGATTTGACATCTGCTTCAGGTTCAACAAGTTTGATTCTTGATTCCTCTGATTATTAGTTCCCTTCCATCCAGGAGAGTTTTTAGTTCTGTACAGAAGAGATCAAACTAAATCAGTTTCTGCCACAGACAACATAACTGATTGGACTTTTGGACCATTTTAAAACTTTCACTTACTCAGTTTTACGTCACTGATGAAGTAAAAGTAGCCTGATCATTGGATTCTCATCTACCCTCACTGCTCCGTCTGGCTTTTCTCCTATTAAGCTCAATTTCTCAGGATGAATTTCAACTGAGCCAATCAATGAATCATCAGTGAGTTGTGAATGTTTAAGACATTTTATTGTTGACAAAGATGTTGAGGCTGTAATACCTCACACTGCATGCAGTTTCCAGTTAGCGTCATACCGTAGCTTCCTTTGGCGCATTACTTATGTCTTATGGAAAACATTAGCAACTGGGAAAATTTAAATCTTTAACTGAGTCCACACCTCCAGGAAGTTGTTTTTCAAGAGCTGAACAAACAATTGACCACACTCCCTCCCTCCATCCATCCATCCATCCATCCATCCATCCATCCATCCATCCATCCATCCATCCATCCATCCATCCATCCATCCATCCATCCATTCATTATCCTACTGAACCTTAAAATCAGAATAAATTCACCCTTTATGTTTGTAATAGTAGGACAGAAGAAAAACCAGTTTGGATCTCAGGTCTACTGGTTGTTGTGGAGTATAAATAGTTCTCGATGTTTTTCTTATTGCTTTTAGTTGATGTGTTGGTTAATTTTAATGTTGATTCTTAATATGGGGAAATTGTCTGATTTAATATGCAATCCTTGAGTCTAATTATGAATGATTTATTTATGAACAATAACTTGATTCAACATCCTCTCATATCACATACTAAAACAATTAATGATGGTAATTTAACTTTTTTCTGTTGTTGACAGATTGATCTGTTTATCATCAGGTCTGCTGCTGCCTTTCGTTCTGGTTCTTTCAGCTCTTCAGCGTAATGAGGTCTGTCTAAAGGAGCCATTAGCACCAGAACAAACAGAGCGTGCCACATGTGAGCATTAAATCATCAAATGAAATGTTAGCTTCATAATTAGCTTCACATCAGAGCCACTGAAACATTTCTGCAGCAGCGACATAAATATTGGAGGGAACAGAGCGCAGCCTTCAGGTTTTAAGACGTTTCAGGAAAAAGGAGCTTAGCCTGCAGTCTGTTTCTGCATTAGTCAGCGCTACAGCGGCTGCTGCTGCCAACAGGCCGGGATAATGCAGACACACAGAAACGCTCCAGTCACAGCGCTGGAGTGAAGCAGGACCGAGCAGGAGGACATTTCCTCCGACAGGCCGATGAATCACCAGGTCCGAAGACCTGACTTCAGGAGGAAACTGTTTATTTTGGAGAAATTATTTTACCCAGAAACATCAGCGCTGCTCAAACACATTAATCAGCGACAGCATGCAGGCTGCGCCGACGATTTGAATATTTTTTCCATCAGCAGAAAAATGAAGAGGCTCAATATTTCAGCTGAAACTCATCAGATGGAGTCCAACTCATTCTGTTTCCACAAGCAGGCTGGTTTTAATGAACTTAAACCTGATTGGCTCATCTTCTGTACTTCAATTAGACTTTTTTTATTAATGTGAAGAACAAATTCAGTTTGAAGTATAAAATTTGAACTCCGGGTGTTTTACCAGATTATTTAATTGCAAATCAGATCATTCGTAACATTTTTGTGCTAAATTATTCCTCTGTCATCTTTCTAACATTTTAAAAGTTTGGAGTTAACCAAAAATTATTTATAGTGGCTCTATTAAGTTTCAGGACAAACAAATAATGGTGAAAACAGAACAGGATAAATAATTTCTCCATTTTTTCATCTGTCCTCAATTCTGAATTTTTTTTAAGGCAGAATGAAGCAATAAATGTTAAAAGAAGTTTGGATTTGTTGTGGATTTTCTCCATTTTCGGATCAAATATGTACATAAACTAACTAAGACATAACCAGACTCTAAATAACAAACCAAACATGGTTCATCAGTGAGTCTTTCAGCAGGTTAATGATCCAGAACATTTGACCAAATCAACACAGAAAAGCTTCATCAGACACCAAATCAACCGTCTGCCGTGTCTCAGTTCTCAGACCTAAATAATGATGAAAACCAGAGGAGATGGAGAGGAAACGAACTGGATCATCTGGACAGGAGCGGTCCTGATGGGGGGAGACTAACTGATGCTAACAGCAGTTATCTCACCACACAGATTAAATGAACTTTTATTAAATGCTGAATTTTAATAATATTTCAGGTTGAATTCGTTTGGAGGTTTTTGCCCGTCTTCCTCTGGGTGTTGGTAGTAGGAGTGTCTGAAACGTCTCTGCTGATGTTCAATGCTGCAGCAGCAATGAATGGAAAAACAAAGTCTATTGTTCTAATTCCCTCCTGCTTTACTGCAACTCAACAATAGATTTTCCAGAGGCAAATTGTTGGTAATTAAGTGGGGCTGAAGTGATACACATGCAGTTCAGTAGTAATTATAAAACTGCTAAATTAGACCGTTGCTCTGTAAGCCTATTTAGATTAGAGCTCCGCAATTAAACTGGCAAAGGGCTGTAATTACTAACAACGCTCACAGTGCAGAACCACTGTCCTAGTCCAAACAGTATTTATCAGAACAGGTCTGGACGGGTTTTCATTAAACTCAAAATCTAAAAATCTAAAAAAACAAAACAAAAAAAAACACCAATGCCTTAAAAATGACATTTTTAACACCAATATCTGCCTTTATATTTTAAATCTCTTCCTAAACTGCATGGAAACAACAAATATCCAGTGATGCTTCTGATGTTAAAGTTCTGGACATTTTTCTGCTGGTATTAACAAAATTATAGTTTCAATATAAACTAGAATACATTTAATAAAAAGCAAAACCTGGAGACAATAACTAATGTGCTGTGCTTGTTTCAAGTAAAATGAATCTAAAATCCTGTTTGTTGCAGAACTGGATGATGCTGCCATCTAATGGTTCCTTGCAGAACAGCATTCAAGTAGAAGTAATTTCATCCTATTTTCTATTTTATTCTCTGTGTATTGATTTATGTTTGTTCGCCCGTCCTTCCATCCATCCATCCATTTTCTTCCTCTTATCCGGGATCGGGTCGTGGGGGCATCAGCTTCAGAAGGGAGGACCAGACTTCCCTCTCCCCAGCCACTTCTTCCAGCTCCTCTGGGGGAACCCCAAGGCGTTCCCAGGCCAGTCGAGAAACATAGTCCCTCCAGCGTGTCCTGGGTCTTCCCCTCCTCCCGGTGGGACATGAACTCCTCACCAGGGAGGCGTCCAGGAGGCATCCTGACCAGATGCCCGAGCCTCAACTGGCTCTTCTCAACGTGGAGGAGCAGCGGCTCTACTCTGAGTCCCTCCCGGATGACCGAGCTTCTCACCCTATCTCTAAGGGAGAGCCCAGCCACCCTGCGGAGGAAACCCATTTCGGCCGCTTGTATTCGTAATCTCATTCTTTCGGTCATGACCCAAAGCTCATGACCATAGATGAGGGTGGGAACATAGGTCGACCGGTAAATCGAGAGCTTTGCTTTTTGGCTCAGCTCTCTCTTCACCACGACGGACCGGTACAGCGCCCGCTTCACGGCAGATGCTGCGCCAATCCGCCTGTCGATCTCCCGCTCCCTTCTTCCCTCATTCATGAACAAGATCCCCAGATACTTAAACTCCTCCACTTGAGGCAGGACGACCCCCCTGACCCGGAGAAGGCACTCTACCCTTTTCCGGCTCAAGACCATGGCCTTGGATTTGGAGGCACTGAGCCTCATCCCGGACGCTTCGCACTCGGCCGCGAACCGCTCCAGCGAGAGCTGCAGATCACCTTCTGATTTGCAGCTCTCCTGAGATGTTTGTTCGCTTTCACTGAAAATGAGAATTAGACACAATACAAGGTAAGGGAAAATAAAATCGACCACTACATTTTCAAGAACAATCAGAAAAGTTCCAGGTATTCAGAAAAAAATGTGAAATTTAGGATTAGTCTTAATTTTAACTAAAAAAGTTACATTCCAAGAATTGTAACATTATTTTGCAAAAAGAATGATGGAAGACCTTTGAGATCAACTCATTTTATTCCACACAGCAGCACACCGAATGCAGTGTTTTTCCAGTTCAGCATGGACCGTAGAATAGAGAAGCAATAAAGCTTGAGAACTTACAACTGTTTCTTGATAATGCAATGGAGGAAGGGCGTTGACAAGAAATTGCTTCAATGATTTCCTGAGAAACATATTGTCTGGTACAAAAGGTGGGGTGTTGGTGTTTACACCTGCTGAACAACATTCTGATTATTCCTTAAACTAACTTTAGTTTTACTTTCACCCACAGCACTGCCAATAAAAACATTTTATCCAAATAACTAATGTTGGTGAGAACAAAACACCAACACCTTCAGTAAAAAAGGCAGAAAGATGAAGTTGAATCATGTTAAAACTGAATGAACAGCTGGATCCATTCTGTCTGAGTTCAGATAAACCACAGACCCAAAGTACAGTTATGGCCAAAAGTTTTGAGAATGATTCAAATGTGAATATTTACAAAGTCTATTGCTTCAGTTTTTATAATGGCAATTTGCATATACTCCAGAATGTTGTAAAGAGTCATCAGCTTAACAGCAATCAATTGCAAAGTCAATATTTGCCTAGAAAATGAACTTTATCCCCCAAAACACATTTCAACTTCATTGCAGTCCTGCCTTAAAAGGACCAGCTAACATCATTTCAGTGATTGCTCCATTAACACAGGTGTGGGTGTTGATGAGGACAGGGCTGGAGATCAGTCTGTCATGATTTAAGTAAGAATGACACCACTGGACACTTTAAAAAGAGGCTGGTGCTTGGCATCATTGTTTCTCTTCTGTGAACCATGGTTATCTCTAAAGAAACATGTGCAGTTATCATTGCACTGCACAAAAATGGCCTAACAGGGAAGAGCAGATAGAAAGATTGCACCTCAGTCAACAATCTATCACATCATCAATAACTTTAAGGAGAGAGGTTCCATTGTTGCCAAAAAGGCTCCAGGGCACCAAGAAAGACCAGCAAGCGCCAGGACCGTCTCTTAAAAGTGTTTCAGCTGCGGGATCGGGGTACCAGCAGTGCAGAGCTTGCTCAGGAATGGCAGCAGGCAGGTGTGAGTGCATCTGCACGCACTGTGAGGCAAAGACTCATGGAGCAAGGCCTGTTCTCTAGGAGGGCAGCAAAGAAGCCACTTCTCTCCAGGAAAAACATCAGGGACAGACTGATATTCTGCAAAAGGTACAGGAGTGGACTGCTGAGGACTGGGGTAAAGTCATTTTCTCTGATGAATCCCCTTTCC
>NW_006800211.1:623265-642153 GCF_000485575.1 Poecilia formosa | reverse complement strand
AGTCTCGGGTGACTGTGTGGTCTACAAGGACTGTGTGGTCTACCCCTTCCGTGGGTGATCTCTCATCCTCTGAGCTCAGGTCCTCTACCAGAGACCTGGGTTTAACACACTCTTGGCCACTAAGTACCAGTTGGGCACTGTTTAAACATTGCAGCCTGGAAGACAATTGTTGTTGTTTTTTTACAACATACCTTGGTGACATTTGTTCAAACCTATCGTCTGTCTGATATTCTGTATACAGGTACAATTATTTTTTTTGTCATCGATTTATGACAGAAATTATGTTCTAATAAGTAAAGAACTTGAAGAACTGTAAGAATTGAGCCAACTAAATCAATGTTCCAAGTATTAAGGCAATGAGTCCAAGGATATTAACTTCTTGAATTCAAATAGAGAAGGAATTTAAAAACATTCAATACAAATCTGAAATGATCCAGTACTGCAAAATACACACTTCTACACTTGACTGTCTGCAACTAAAACCTAGAATGGAGTCATTACTATTTCCTTTCCAAATGACCAAAACCTGGTGTATTTTATAAATACACTGAAACAGATTAGCTGTTAGACTGCAGCCGCCTTGTGACTCTGCAAAGGGCAAACTGACAATACAAAATATGTGAACATTTGCATAAGTTATAGAGGGAGAAAAACAAAATCTCCATGAACTTGTTTTTCCAGTCCTGCATTTGCTTTCGGTTTTGGGATATTGTATAAAACCCCAGCGCTGACACCGTCTCCAAACCTTTTCTCATCAGCTGCCAGGTAAGGCGATCGTCAGCAACTGATTTCAATTGAGTTGTTTACTACATGTAGTGTTTTCTTTACTGTTCTCAATTGTTTGCTAAGTTACAAAAAGGCTAGAGAAATTTACAGTTCATCATAGAATTTATAGCCTTCACTAATTTAAACAGAAAATTATTTTTCAATCAAACAAGTTTATCTGAAAAGAAATGAAAGGAACGTCAAGATAATATAGTGTGATTAAACAAATTAAATTTATTTTCATTTACATTTTAATAAAATATGTGAGAGCTCATTCACACCTTTCTCAATAAGTGGAAAATATTTGAACCAACTTAACTGAATTACTTCAATTAGTAACAAGTAATTCAATTAAGTTTATAAGTTCATTTAACTTAATAAATTTAAGTCTTGCTCAAATCATTTAATTTACTTTCAATAAGGAAGTAAACTAATGAAGAATGCTGTCATGAGTTGCAGTATGTAGTGGTGAGGAAGACGCTAGCAGACGCAGGTTGGAGATGAAGATGATTTAATGACAAATAACTGCTCAAACAGTCCACAAGGAGCAGGCAGCACAGTGAAATGAAAACCAAAGCTAGTCACTGGTAGCAACTGTTCTAAAAGGACTGAAAACATGAACAGACGCTGACACAGGACTTGACAGTGCGACTGTGACAACTAATGCAGTGTTTCCCAACCGTGGTCCTCAAGGCCCACTGCCCTGCATGTTTTAGATGTTTCTCTGCTTTAACACACCCCATTTAAATGACTGCATTTCAGAAAAAGCTTGTTAATCAGCCATCAATTGAAATCGTGTGTTGAAGCAGGGAAATACCTAAAACATGCAGGGCAGTGTGCCTTGAGGACCAGGGTTGAAAAACACTGGACTAATGAACAACGACCACATTGGACAAGGACCCAACAAAGACAATGCACAGAGGGTAATCACGGAATGAGACACAGCTGGGAACAATCAGGGGCAGACAAGACAACACAGAGACTCCACAGAACATGGCAAACTAAAGAAACACACACAACCCCCCCAATCCTGACAGATCCTTTAAAAGTTTCCTTTTGCTCAGGCAGCCTTTATTTGACAGTGGTTAGACAAGAAAATGGGTAATGACAAAGGGGGTAGAGATCCAGCAAATGGCATCAGGCTGGGAATCAAACCTGCGATGGCTGTGTCGAGAACTAAGGCCTCTTCATTTGAGATGTGCTCTACTTCTGCGCCACCACCTGGTTGGTTCTGTAAGGATTTGGTTTTCTCTGTGTTCATTCTGTTTCTTGTGTATCTCTGTTGTCCCGGCTACCCTTTGATTAGTTACACCTGTTTCTCGTTTCCCTTTGATTGTCTCCCTGTGCATTTAAGCCCACCTGTTGTCTCTGTCTCTTGGATCCTTATTGTGTCAGATGTTTTGGTCTCCATTTGTGTCAGTGTCTCGAGTTGATGGTTTTGGACTGTCTGAGCAGCTATTTATCATTAAAATCATCATCACCTCTCAACCTGGGTCCTGCCTGCGTTCGCCCTCACCACCATCACCCACAATTCATGTCAGGTTCAGGATCTGTCCCTGGTGAAGGTTGCATTATGACATCAGACACAGGATGTGAACATGGCATTGAACTTATTTGTTTCAAGTAAATTCAAAGTAAAAACTTCCTCTATGTTAAAAATGTGTACATTTTAAGTTAATTCAGCACAAAAAAGTTAGTTATCACTAAACCAAAAGAATTAAGTGAGATTAATGTAAATAAGTCCATAACATGAACTACTGCCCAAATATACTTTTTAGAGTGGTAGTACAGCAACCATGTAAATACTGAACAGCTTCAGTCTCCACTGATATTTTGATGATGAGCTCTGAGTCTGTTAGGCTGGAAGGCCTTTTTTCCATCACTCTTATCTTTAGTTTCTGTTCCAGATTCTTTATCAAACTCAAGTCTGGGCTCTGGTTGGGCATTTCAAAATGTTGATATTACAGAAGGAACATGTTAGTCAAATTTAAAGATGACCATAAATATAAAGCTGTCAGGGGTGTGAAATTAATGTTGCACAATGAAATGAATAAATATTTCAAAGGTTTGAACAGTATGGTAGAAGTGTCATGAATGAGACAAGTCCTTTCAGGTTAGGCAAAGCAGAAGGAAATACAAAATGACAATCTGCAGGTTACTAAATTAGAGAAAAAGCACAACAAAAGTGCATTTCCATCTGAAGCAAGTAAGCAGTAATAAAAAAACCACTGCCCCCAATAACTGATGCATAAAACTATCAGTATGAAAACTAATCAGAAAGGTAATTTTGAAAGCAGCTACTCTTTGTCTGAAACCGAAAGATACTGGACAACATAAACTATAGACATCTAGTATTAATAGTCTTTACAAAATCTAAATATTTTTGCAGAATCGTGGGCTGCAAAAACACAAATAACCCTCAAGAATCCATCAGACAAAATATAACAAGCATGGATAGTGAAATAGTGCAAGACAAACAGGAAGAAGCAGGTTCACCAGGATGCTCTGATAGGCAGGTAACCAAGCCTCTTAAAGGGTTGGTTTGGCTTTTTTGAGGGAAGGTTGTGTGAAGTTTTTAATCTATAATTCTTGGTGTGCAACTTTACAAGGTAATTTTTTGGATGCTGTTTTGTTGAGCTGATCAACATCCATGCTACTATGTGAAGTTACACTGGTCAAGTCAGATTTCAACCCATCAAATATTCTGCAAATTGCTAGTCCTCTCTAGCTCTGCCAGAAGTGGAGATTACTCTTAGAAATAATACATTAATCTGAGCTAAAGGTCCAAAAATTAATCAGACAGACTCAAGATCCACTGAAAAATCAAGTGGCATTGCAGAGGTCTAACTGGCTTGTTAGCTTTGAACTGCTCTGAGAATGTATTTTCATATCTAAACCTCACAGTGATCCGACATCTTTCTGTAACAAGTAAGGGGAATATTACTGGTTATAACTTCACAGAACTTCACTTTAAAAAGCCCAAACTAACCCTTCAGGGTCAGTTTTGTAAATTTGTTTAAATTCCTGTAAGAGAGTATGTATGTATCATACATATTTATGTATGATATAAACATAATAAAAACAGGAAACCTTTTCTGGTTTTAACCAACATGTTCAGAAAACATTTGAATTTATTCAAATTTAAATACAGGGCAAAACTTGTTCAAACATAGAACATGTTTTTCTTTCTATTTCAGGTTGAAAATAAACACAGGCATTGTTGCAGTCTCAGAATCCTCTTTCACTAGATGCAAGGTAAGTTTCGGTCAAATAAAGAGGACTTAAAACTGTTTTTCTTATAATTACGCATTTATGTTTATTAGACAGCAATAATAGTAAATATAAAGAAAATGAGAAAATAATTTTGATTGTTTTGCATAGAGCTTAACCAGTAGGTGAACGTACATGTTAAGGTTATAACGGATCATTTTTCACTTCAAGAGTAAATATATTAAATTAGTTAGGTAGACAGATCAGTTTTTAGCTTCTGTTTTACTGATAAGAATTTAGAAACTACAGGTTCCTTATTTCCTTTAGGTCTTAAAGGGAGGAGCCAAACCACATCCACGATGAATCAACAACTCCCTCAAGGTAAATTTACACTTTCGTCACATGTAAAATGATTCTGCATTCATAAAGTAAAATTGCTTTTTAAAACGATCATGTAGCTCATACAATACACATTTCTTACTGACCATCTTGCAAGAGCAGAGAACAGCTCTCAGCTGACAAGAGCCATACAATAAATTAAACATTTAAATTTGTTACAAACATACATATTGTAGTTTTTGATGCTAATGGTTGCAGAATAAGGTAAGGTAATTTTATTTATATAACACATTTTCAGCAACAAGGCAATTCAAAGTGCTTTATATGAGTTAAAAGGAAATACAAACAAAATAAACCAAAGGAAAGAAAAAAGGAAAAAATTAATCTAATGTTCTAAAGTATGTAAACTAAGTGCTCCTGTTCAGGGTTGCTAAGTATCTAATTCCATTTTTAAATAGTGAAAAGTTAAAAGCTTTTCACTAAAAGCTAAAAGAGAGCTTTTAGTAGAACTAAGGGTGCGTTCACACTGCAGCCTGAAGTGACCCAATTCCATTTCTGTGGCAATTCCGATTTTTTTGCCGGGGCCGTTCACACTGCCAGTAAATGCGACCTGCATGTGTTCTGCAGTGTGAACAGGCAAACGGCCTGAAAGTGTCCCGCATGCGCAGTAGAGGGCGCAATAGCGTCAGCGTTCTCAGTGTTCTGCCAACTGCCATAAAAAGAAGTGCTCAGTGTTTGCAGAAGTAAACATGGAGGCTAACAGTGGAGCTTAGCTTACATATTTGAAGTAGCTGTCCGGCCGGAGCAGCATATTAACAACATAATCTTCATATAGCCCGTCATAGTTGTTGTTTTTCTTCCCGCTTGCGCTTATCAGGACGCAGAATAGTGAGATTTGTTGAGAAACAGTGACGTTCAGTTCTGATTAATGCGACCTGAATGTTAGGTCGCATTTGAATCGGATACGTATCGGATATGGGTCACATTCGAAAAAGAATCCAACCTGTGCTGTTCATACTGCCATGAAAAGATCGGATACAGGTCACATTACGTCAAAAAAATCTGAATTGGGTCACTTCAGGCTGCAGTGTGAACGCACCCTAAAAGCTCTCTTTTTATGTTGCCAAATAGTTCAGCAGAAGTTCTTGAGGCAAAAAACTCTCCCAGAATTCCTCCCACATCTGTCCTTTTGCCTTTGCAACTTGAAAAAATGCAGTCCTTTTAGCCATACCACACCCATCAGCTATTTCAGGTGTCCCTAGATCAAGGGTCTCAAACTCAATTTACCCAGTGGGTCGCTGGAGGCAGAGTCTGGGTGAGGCTGGGCCGCACAAAGGATTCCACGAAAACATTTAAAAAATATCCTCAATTGTCAACATTTAATTATTTCTACAATACATGAACTGCAAGCTTTGGCTTTGACAAAGACATGATGAGGGTGTGACAAAATTTAGGGTGCGTTCACACTGCAGCCTGAAGTGACCCAATTCCGATTTGTCAAATCGGATTTTTTTCGCCGGGCCGTTCACACTGCCAGTAAATGCGACCTGTATGCATTCTGAACGGGCAAACGACCTGAAAGTGTTCTCAGTGTTCTGCCAACCGCCATCAAAAGAAGAAGTGCTCGGTGTTTGCGGAAGTAAACATGGAGGCTAACGGTGGAGCTTAGCTTACATATTTGAAGTTGTTGTCCAACCAGAGCAGCATATTAACAACTTAATCCTCATTATAGTCCGTCAAAGTTGTTTTTCTTCCCACTTGCGTGTATCAGGTCGCAGAATTTATTGAGTATCAGTGACGCTAAGTTCGGATGAATTGTGTCTGTTGTCGTAAGTCCTCATGTAGCAGTTGCTACCGGTGCTGAGCCCTGGTTTCCGCTCTCCCGTGCCACCTGCCTTCTGGACTGATTTTGTTTTTGTTCCTGTGGACTTCATTAAAATTCACCTTTTTCAGTACATCTGTCTGGGTCCCAGCGTTTTGCCTCACCACATCTCATGACATATACCTTCTACTCAGGTTGGCACACCCAATGCCCGTGTTCTCACCTTCTCACCTCACAAGAAACATTGGGTTGTTCTACACAGGCGGTACAGTGGAGCTACTGATGGATAGCAGCTGGTCCCAGGAGTAAACAAAAGCATTGGTCACTCATGCAGTCTCCAAGCCAGAAAACAGACACCAAAAACAAAGTTCTCCAGAAAAACAAAAGAGCAGGTGGACACAGAAACAAACAACACATCTAAAGAGATTTAAAAACTAGAAAAACTCAGAATTAGTGTAGAGCTGCTGAAACATTGTCACAGCACCAGGGGTAGTTAATTGGTCACTATGGTTATGTTTTTATCATGTAAAACACTTAACATGGCAGATTCCAGCTGCACAAATAAAACTGACTTGGCTTAACCCCACAGGTCTGATGGCATTTTTACAAAATTTGACATCAGGCTTTGCCTCAAGTTAGCATAATAAAAAAGAGCACTTATGGGCCCAATAGCAACTGAATTATCTATCCTTCCATCCATTTTCTGCTGCTTATCCGGGGTCGGGTCGCGGGGGCAGCAGCTTCAGAAGGGAGGCCCAGACTTCCCTCTCCCCGGTCACTTCTTCCAGCTCTGCTGGGAGGATCCCAAGTCATTCCCAGGCCAGCCAAGAGAAATAGTCCCTCCAGCGTGTCCTGGGTCTTCCCCGAGGCCTCCTCCCGGCGGGACGTGCCTGGAACACCTCACCAGGGAGGCGTCCAGGAGGCATCCTGACCAGATGCCCGAGCCTCAACTGGCTCCTCTCGACGTGGAGGAGCAGCGGCTCTACTCTGAGTCCCTCCCGGATGACTGAGCTTCTCTCTCTAAGGGAGAGCCCAGCCACCCTGCAGAGGAAACCCATTTCGGCCGCTTGTATCCGTGATGTCATTCTTTCGGTCATGACCCAAAGCTCATGACCATAGATGAGGGTGGTGAACGTAGATTGACCGGTAAATCGAGAGCTTTGCTTTCTGACTCAGCTCTCTCTTCACCACGACGGACCGGTACAGCGCCCGCTTCACGGCAGACGCTGCCCCAATCCGCCTGTCGATCTCCCGCTCCTTTCTTCCCTCATTCGTGAACAAGATCCCCAGATACTTAAACTCCTCCACTTGAGGCAGGGCGACCCCCCTGACCCGGAGAAGGCACTCTACCCTTTTCCGGCTCAAGACGATGGCCTTGGATTTGGAGGCACTGAGCCTCATCCCGGACGCTTCGCACTCGGCCGCGAACCGCTCCAGCGAGAGCTGCAGATCACCTTCTGATTTGGTCTAACGCCTTCTCCAAGTCCACAAAACACATGTAGACTGGTTGGGCGAACTCCCATGCACCCTCCAGGACCCTGCTGAGGGTGTAGAGCTGGTCCAGTGTTCCACGACCAGGACGAAGCCCACACTGCTCTTCCTGAATCCGAGGTTCGACTATGCGACGGCCCCTCCTCTCCAGGACCCCTGAATAGACCTTACCAGGGAAGCTTAAGAGTGTGACCCCCTGTAATTGGAGCACTCCCTCCGGTTCCCCTTTTTGAATAGGGGGACCACCACCCCAGTCTACCAATCCAGGGGAACTGCCCCCGATGTCCATGCAATATCGCAGTCGCGTGAGCCAACACAACCCTACAACATCCAGAGCCTTAAGGAACTCCGGGCGGATCTCATCCACCCCTGGGGCCCTGCCACCGAGGAGTTTTTGACCACCTTGGCGACCTCATCCCCAGAGATTGGAGAATCCAACCCAGAGTCCCGAGGCTCAGCTTCCTCAATGGAAGGCATGTTGGTGGGATTGAGGAGGTCTTCGAAGTATTCCGCCCACCGGCCCACAACGTCCCGAGTTGAGGTCAGCAGAACACCATCCCCACTATAAACAGTGTTGGTGCTCTGCACTGCTTCCCTCTCCTGAGATGCCAGATGGTGGACCAGAATCACCTCGAAACTGTACAGAAGTCTTTCTCCATGGCCTCTCCAAACTGTCTTGGACACTCGGGGAGTGTCTACGGCCGCAGATCCAATAAAACGATGACAAAGTCAATCATCGAACTGGAGCCTAGGGTGTCCTGGTGCCAAGTGCACATATGGACACCCTCATGCTTGAACATGGTGTTCGTGATGGACAATCCATGATGAGCACAGAAGTCCAACAACAGAACACCACTCGAGTTCAGATCGAGGGGCCATTCCTCCCCTACAGGTCTCATTGACATTGCCCATGTGAGCGTTGAAGTCCCCCAATAGAACAAGGGAGTCCCCAGGAGGGGCACTCTCCAGTACCCCCTCTAAGGACTCCAAGAAGCATGGGTAATCTGAACTGTTGTTTGGTCCATAAGCACAGACAATAGTCAGAACTCGTCCCCCCACCCGTAGGCGGAGGGAGGCTACTCTCTCGTCCACTGGGGTGAACCCCAATGTACAGGCGCCAAGATGGGGGGCAACAAGTATGCCCACTCCTGCCTCCAGCCCCTTCCCCACTAGAGAGGTGACATTCCACGTCCCAAGAACCAGCGCTGTAGCCGAGGATCAGACCGCCAGGGTCCCTTCCCTCGGCAGCCGCCCGTAACACAACGCACCCGACCCCTTTGGCCCCTCCAACAGGTGGTGAGCCCATTGGAAGGGGGACCCACGTCTCCTATTCGGGCTGAACCCGGCCGGGCTCCGTGGGTAAAAGCCCGGCCACCAGGCACTCGCCATCGTGCCACACCTCCAGGCCTGGCTCCAGAGTGGGGCCCCGGTGACCCCCTTCCAGGTGAGGGAAAACCAAGTCCAATGTTATTACTCATCATCTGGGTCTTCGGGCTGCGCTTTGTCTGGTCCCTCACCTAGGACCTGTCTGCCTTGGGTCACCCTACCAGGGGTATTAAGCCCCAGACAGCATAGCTCCTAGGATCATTGGGACACTCAAACCCTTCCACCACGATAAGGTGGCAATCCAAGGAGAGGAGCAACTGAATTAGACACTTCTTATAACACTAAGCAAAGAAATCCAGTAATAAAATGCTGCACAGATAAACGGGAAGCCAGCTCCTCCCAAACACAACCCTGTATGACATTCCATCATTGCCTACATGGGCACTGAATTCTCCAAAGAAGTTAACAAAATTTCTAAACAAGCTCCCTTCCAAGATGCCAACTACAAACTTGACAAAAATCCATGTAATCTGTGCTGCTGTTTCTTATATAAGGAGGAACAACAGTGAGAATTTGTCCTCTTACAGCACAGAGAGGATATCCAAAGCTCAGTGCAGAGAACAAAAATAAAACATTTTAATTATTTCATTTTTTAAGAAACTACAGCTTTCAGAGTTCTATGTCTAAGATGTACAGTTATTGAAAAAAATCATTTCTAAAACATTTTCTTCTTTTGATCATTTACAGACTTGTTGAACACTCTTTCAAGACTTGGACTGAACAAATTTTATCCCAACAAACTTACTCTTCGTTCTCTATTGGAGATCAACAAAGACAACATAAACACAAATCCTGCTTCATCACTGGAGGAAATTCCATGGTATTTTCTCAGAAACCTCTTACAGATTAATGCTGAATGTAGAAGTTGTGTGCAACTATCAGACAATGATGAGGAAAACAATGACCTCTTTAGCCAAGAACTTTATACCGAAGAAGACACTCACAGTGGTGTTAATGCTCTCGACCTGATAGTAGCACTTTTCCTTTGCGCTGACAGCTTCTTGCAGCAAGAAATGTCTCTCAGAATGTCAATGTGTCAGTTTTCTGTACCACTGTTGTTGCCTCATAGCAACAACAATCAGTGCGGCCTGATGCTTTGGGCTCTCAGAGGCATTGTTAAAGAGTGGTGTCCTCATGTTTTGTCAGAATCAAAAGGTTTCATCGAGGACACAATTATTGAGGCAAATATTCCTTTATATTCCTTTGTCTGTCTGAAGAATAGCAGTTTGTCAAAGTCCCAGATGCTGAATCTTGTTCTAAGTCGTGGGCAGCAGAGTCACAACATCTTCATACATAAAGACATGGAGGACAGGGCTATCAAAAAGGAAATAGCAAATGGACTTGTAGAGGTTTTCTGGTACCTTCCCTGTGGAAAAGAAAATCTGGACATTTTTCCAGAGCCAGTTGCCTTTGCTAATCTGAGAGGAGACATTAGTGAGTCACTTGCACAGTTCAGCTTTCTTGTTCAAGTTTCAACAGCTACCTTTGTGTTCCTGGACAAGGTTGAAGAAAAAGAGCAGGAAACGCTGAATTCTTTCAAAGATTTGAGAAAAAAAATATTTTTGGTTGTTAATCGCAAGGGCGGTGAGAAGGAAGACATGATGTCTGTCCAGAGAACAATTGAAAAACTAGATTTTCCAAAAACCAATGTCATCATTAAAGATAAAACAGTAAACAAAACATACTTCTCAAAAAAACTTTGTGCTGCTATAAAAAGACTTCACTGGAAAGTGAAACCACCAATAAAATGACAACAGATCTGATGTATGAAAAAGCAACAGAACTTGGTCTGTCTGTGGATGAAAGTAAAAGTGATGAAGAAAAGAAGGCAGCTGAGGAGATTGTGAAAGCAATTGGAGAACAAAGCATTCCCAAATACAAGAAGCTGCACCTTCCTTTGCAGGGAGAAAACTGGAAAAGATTATCCAAGTTAGAAATAAAACTCTGTAGATTAAATGAGTACAGTGACTTAGGAACTGAAGAGTACAAATCTCAGCTACAGGAGGAGAAAAAACAAATCAAAGAGAAGCAGGCAGGATACAACATTTCCAAAGGAATGAAAAGTTTCATTGGGAACCTTTTCACAAGTGACAAAGAAAAAAGAGATTTCTTCTTGAAATGGATGAAACTTAAGCTTGATGCACACTCTCGAGAAAAACTCTTACAACTGCGAAACCAGTTCAAAGAGCAATGCAAGACAAAAGATACAGAACTTATCAAAGAGTTGGATCAAGTTCTGCTAGAAAGCTCTTTAGGAATTGAGCATTTCATGAGAGAGATGGGTCTAATCTATGAGTTTTCACAGGAAAACACAGAGGAAATCTCTCGTCTCCCTCAATTGGCTGCTGAGATGGTGATGAATGGACATCCTTTAGAGCTTCTGGATGGAGACGCTTCCAACGTCCCAGAAAAGTGGGTGTCAGCTGTACTTAATGAGGTCCATAAGAAAGTTGGAAACAGGAGCAGATTGCTGGTACTAGCTGTTCTGGGTGTTCAGAGTTCTGGGAAGTCGACGCTCCTCAACACCATGTTTGGTGTCCAGTTTCCAGTCAGCAGTGGCAGATGTACAAGAGGAGCTTACATGATCTTCCTCAGAGTTAAAGAAGATTACAAAAGTGAACTGGATTATGACTTCATAGTTCTCATTGATACAGAAGGTCTCAAGTCTCCTCAGATGGCTCAACTTGAGGACAGTTATGAACATGACAACCAGCTGGCAACCTTCGTCATTGGTTTAAGTGACATCGCCATCATCAATACAGCAATGGAAAATGTAACTGAAATGAAAGATATCCTGCAAATTGCAGTTCATGCATTCTTGAGAATGACCCATGTTGGAAAGAAGCCAGTTTGTCATTTTGTGCATCAGAACGTTGGGGCAGTTTCAGCTACTTCCAAATGCGTTGCTGAGAGAAAACGTCTTTTGGATCAGCTCAATGAAATGACTCAGATTGCATCTGAAATGGAAAAACAATCAACTATTAAACAGTTCACTGATGTCCTGGACTATGACATGGAAAAAAACAACTGGAACATCCCAGGTCTCTGGCATGGCACTCCACCAATGGCTCCAGTAAACACTGGTTACAGTCAAGCTGTTGCTGATTTTAAGAAATATCTTTTGGAGACAATAAAAAGCAACAAAACCAGTGAACCCAATCAGATCCCAGAGTTTCTAGAATGGATCAAAAGTCTCTGGAGGACAGTTAAATATGAAAACTTCATCTTCAACTTCAGAAACACCCTGGTGGCTCACGCTTATGACAACCTGTGTAAAGCCTTCAATCAATGGGAATGGGAGTTCAGAAAAGAGATTTACTCCTGGCAGCACCAAACAGAGGTAGAAATTTTAAACATACACATTGATTCTGGAGTAGAAAATTGGACTAAAATGGTCTCAGAGAAAAAGAAAGAACTTTCTACAAAGATACAAAATGAGCAAATGAAAATGAAGGAAAATCTCAATCAGTACTACAAGAGGAAGGACAGACGTGTAAACCTGATAGAGAAGTACAAAGTTGACTTTCTAAACAGCATCAGAAGCCTTGCCAATGAAACCGAACCATCAGTAAGAACTAAACTGGATCGTGTTCTTGACCTGAAAGTAAGCCAAAAGAAAGCTCAAGAAATACAGAGGAAATACAGAGTTTTGATTGAAGAGAACGTCATGAGGCTCCTGTGTGACTGCAAAATGTCAAACTTGTCTGAAGATCAGTTGACAAAAGAGTTTGAGAAGATGTGGTCTGAGTCTACAGCTAATCTGTCTGGCTTAGAAGAAAGAGACATTGCTGGATGTGTCCTCAAGCAGTTGAGGAAAAATTTCTCTAATCGAAATGTAAATCAGGAATTACAGAACACCGACCTAAAACAAGTAGGATGGAGTCCTTTCAAAGTGACAGATGAGCATGTAGACAGATTTAAGGCCAAATCTGTTGATATGAATAAGTTGCAGATCTTCACAAATAATGTTATTGAGTCATGTACAGAATACCTTACTGACAAAGTAGGAACACCTGAAGATTACCATGACTCTTTCATGAAAGATCTACTGGAAAAAGTTGACAAGAACTTTGAATAAAACTACAAGGAATATGAAACAAATACAAAGTATGAGATTGATTTGAAGCTTCACGTTTGTGGCATCGCTTCAAAAAAATTTACAAAAATGCACAAAAAGTTTCTGTCAAACCTGAATCCCCAAACTCAGCTGGAGAAGTTCAAGCCTGGGTACTTGTCAGATTTCATTGATTTGTACAAAGAAAGAGATGACTGTCAACGCAAAGCCAATGATTACATTCAGTTTTGTATCAAACCAGCAGTGGAAGATTTCATCACCAGATCTCTGGGAGTAGACATTGTGGATGAGATCTTAACGAGCCATCATTCTGCAGAGTACAGCTCTCGCTCATTTTTCCAGTACAACATTCAGAAAGAGTTGCTGGAGAAGGATGACTTTGAATGTTTTGTAAAGTACATCAGTAAATATGAGATATATGTGAAGAACTGGATATTTCAGCACATCCAAGAAGAAATGATATATGAGAACACATTGTCCAAACTGAAGAACAACAAACTTCAGGTCATAATTAAGAAAGTCACTGCTGCAATAGAAGTGGCATCAAGACAAGCAGATGACGTTACCCTGCCAAATACCAATGAAAGCATCGAAAGGTTCGTCCATGGAACGCGTGAAAATTTGATCAAAGACCTCACAATTTCAGTCGAAGATGAAAAAAGGATCCTCTTTCAAATCCAAAGCACATGTCACCCATTTATCAACAGTGTCAAGATGGCATTGGAGAACCTGACAACTGAGCTTCAGGAACTATTTTTGAAATCTGAAGACATCAATGAAACTGTGAGGAAACTGACAGTTAAGCCACAGGATGAACTTTTCAAGCGAGTTTTTGGATGTGGGAATCAGTGTCCATTCTGTAAAGCTCCATGTGAAGCTGGAGGCAAAGAACACAAGCTGCACAGTGCAGCTATACATCGACCACAAGGTCTTGCTAGATATAGATCCATGATAACCACCAAACTTATACCAGAACTCTGTACAACTCATGTCCAAAGTGACACTTCATTCTCCAATTCGGACACTAAAGGACAGTTTCATCCTTACAAAGACTACACAAGATATTATCCAGACTGGCAGATTCCACCAGACCCCAGCATTGAGGCTTCAGACTACTGGAAGTTCATCCTGGTTAAATATAATGATCAATTTGCTGAAGAATATGACGCAAAACCAGCAGATGTTCCAGATGCCTGGAGGAGACTCTCAAAGGAAGACGCTCTGAAAGGATTAAAAGATGCTTTCAATATAAAGTCAGAAAACTTTTTATAAAGTTGCATTTTACTTTTAAGTGAAAATGTAGTATTAAAAGGGACTACATTAAAAGGGACTACAAACAAAAATCATTAACAGACATAAAATGAAGTACAAATACTTATTACGAGATCAAATTTAAACTTTTGTCAAATTTTACCAGTTGTTCAACAATGGTTAAAATTGTTTGATAAAACTACCACATGCGCAGCTTAAAGAAAATACGATTATATTTTCTTTATAAATGCAGAAAATATATACATGAACATTATTCATTCATTCATAGAATTAATGTTATTTTTTCAACATTCATTCTATGTATTCCACACATGACTATGTTTTTTATGAGCAGTAACCCTTGCAAATATATATATTGGCAAGAAACCTAGCAAGGACTCTATTATGGTGAGATCGCTCCAGGACCACAGAAAACAGATCATAAGACCTGGAAGAAATATGTAATCTTGTATTCTGATTTAATGTTGATTTATGCGCTGTTTAAAATGATTGAAATGTGATACCATATAATGGATACAAGTTGATTCAGTATAAAGATGATTTAACAAATGGGAATTAAAATTAAATAATGTTAAGGGTGATTTAGTTAAAACAAGTGAGAATTATGTTACAAAATGTAGTCCTTCATACTGTGTTGCAAAACCAAGGGTGAAGTAAGTGAGCTACTGCAAACAGATGCCAGCAGGTCAGCTATTTGTACTCGGCGATAAGGGGTGAGGTGGAATGGGAAAACAAACAGTGGCTCAACGATGGAAAGATTGTGCAGCCACTGACATGGATAAGAACATGTCAGTGGACTCTATTAGTGTGATGAAGAAATTACAAATCAATATAATGACTTGTTTTTATGTTTATTCTAAAACTGTATGATGTAATTTTTTGTTCTGATTTCAGTTGACAAATATTTTCAAATTTACAGAAAAAAATCAATGATTTCAAAATTAAAACAATTAACTTTTATTTGAAAATAAGACTTTTGAACCTCAGAATTTTTTTTCCTAGTTTTTGTTATGCTTTTTACTTTGTTCAACAAAATACATTTTGTGACTTCATTACAAAGTGGTAAAATAGGATTTTGCATATTCTCATTTCTTTTAACATTAATTGTAATTGTTTAGAGCGTAAAAAAAAAATGTACATTACATTTAACAGTAGAGGGAAATGTTGGACATCATTCATTTTTTAACGTAACACAAATATGTTGTATAAATATCAAATTAATTAAAACCAAAAATTGTTCTATCTGAGTAACATTTTTAAATTGTTTCTTTGTTTTATGTTTTAACAAGTTTTCTCATTCCTGTGGAGACAACATGAACAAAATTAGTAATAACATCGCACAGTCCACCATTTAATTTTAATGTATGTGTTTTAATCAATTTACTGTTGAATAATTGGTGCAAACATCACTTTCATCAGGTGTAATTTGTATTCACCATAAGTAATGTATGGCATTTGTTTACTTCATTTTGCATTTTAGAAATCCAGCAACAAACGAAATAATAAAAAGATTAAGGCCACAGACATGATTCGAACTGTGCTCAAAACACATTTGCATGTTGTTTTTATTTGTGCCTGAAAATGTGATTGGTGTCAGTTTTGACATATTCAATGATCTGTATTGAAGAACATGTATAAAAAGGCTGAAAAAGTAAAGCAGAAACGTGTGATGGTCAGTAGTCCTTCACGCCCTACCTGAACATTTCAACAACCACCTTCTAATCAGGACCTCCAGTGCAAAAAGAGGAGCTTCAGATAAACTCAGACTTCAGAATTCGTAACATAAACAAAAAAGGAAATACTTACAGAGAAACTACGATAGTTGAAAGCAGATATTGACATACACTAAATAAAATGACACATTTTTTCTCACTGTTAAATCAGACCAAACACTTCTTGTTTTAACTTACCGTATTTTCCGCACTATAAGGCACACCGGATTATAAGGCGCACCTTCAATGAATGGCCTATTTTAAAACTTTTTTCATATATAAGGCGCACCACATTATAAGGCGCACTGTCGGCTTTTGAGGAAATTTAAGGTTTTTAGGTGCACCTTATAGTGCGGAAAATACGGTAGTTGAAATTGTTTTTATTTTCTAAATGCCAGAAAACTTTGGAGAGAACTTTTTTTTTTAAATTTTTTTGTAACTTAGAATTTAAAAGTTTACACACATTTGGTATATAAACCAAATGTGTGTAACTTGGATTAAACTTGGGTTAAACCAAGTAAACCCATCTCAGGGTTTCCCCCAGAAAACTTGATAAGCCCGGTGGTCGGGGTGTCGAGTCGGTCCACCGTGTTTTGTATTAAAAGATGTTAAGTTGACAGGAAATGTAAAAGCATTACTGGGAATTATATGTTACATGAAAAGATCTCGAGTGAAATGCTATTTAAACCCACAACTAGTCTAAAAACAACAGCAGCTCCATCAGGCCCCCAAGAACTTCAGGGGCCCCATAAATGCTAATATTTTAAAACAGACCATAGATACAGAGTTTCTCCAAAGGATCAGAATTCCTCACTAAGTTGATGTAAATATCCATACAGGTCAGCCTGAGTCCAGTTTGAGTGAAAGGAGGAGCGCGATCCCGCTGAGGTAAAGCAGCGGCGGTGCGCAAGGCAAAGCGCAGAGGCGCCAGCAGTGTGATTGGTCCGCGCTGTCGGGTTTAAATGCATAAACTATAAACCTATCTATTATAAACCTACCCTTTAGGAATAAATCTACTCTGCTAGTGAAATGCTAAGAGCCAAAGAGACGCTTGCAGCCCGGCTTTAAAAAACAAACAAAAGAAAAAACAATGATTTTTTTTTTTTTCCTTTCCTAGAAACGTAAACAAGCAACACTTAGCCTGGCGGCGGGGCTAGTAAAGCATGGCGGGCCGCCAGGCTTATAATACACTGGGGGAAACCCTGCACCTAAAGACATTAGCCAGGAAGTAAGTTTAGTTAAACTTTAATTTAACCCACGTTAAACTTTTGGAGTTTAAACTTCTGATAGGTTAACTGAAACATTTGAGTTAATTGAAGTCACACCTGTGGATGTATTTTAAGACCACAACTTAAACATACTGCTTCTTGTCTGACATAATGGGAAAGTCACAAGAAACCAGCCCAGATGTCAGGAGGAGAATTGTGCAATTGCTCCAGTTTGTACAATTCTTCCTTGCTGAAAGGCCCCTCAGCGAGGAAGAAGCCTCTGCTTATAAAGAAACTTAAAAATCCCGATTGCCATTTGTAGATGCACACAGGGCCAAAGATCTTCATTTTTGGAAAAATGTCCTGTGGTTCAGTGAAACTAAAGTGGAACTGTTTGGCCATAAGACTACTGTTACGCCTGGAAGAAAAATGCCAACCTAACTGTCAAATCTGAGGGTGGCAGCATCATGTTGTGGGGGTTGCAGGATTATACCATGGAATAATCCATGAAAACATGGATTATCCAGCCTAGATTAACACCAGAACATTTTGGCTTGATTTGTAGTGACAGCTGAAGCTTTTTGATTTGCTGAGTTGCTGAGAAGCTGCTGAATTGAAGTTAACCACCAACTCGATTTACTGTTTGTTAGGTACTTTTAATTTTTGATACAATGTAATGTTTCAGTTATCAACTGTGGTAGTCGTTGAATGTTACATGTGTGATTTTATTTCCTGTTCTAAAAAATATATGTTCATTGTTATTTATGTTATAGATGAGTAGATAGTTAAGTGGATTAATTATATTAATTTACGTGAAATGCTACTACACGATGAAAATGCCCCCTTTTCCTGTTGCTGTCTGTGACTTTGGGCCAGAAGCTGCTGGATTGAAGTTAACCACCAACTCGATCTCCTGTGTGTTAGAATAAACACAGTGAACCTGAATGTCTGTCATGAAGTCAACCGACTGAACCTGCGACGAACAAAGAAGGGGTACATAAACATGGGGCTCAACTATTTTTAGCACAGAAAAATTATGTTTTCCAGGCTTGGGAGAGACTGGTCAAGCTGGGAAGGTAGGATTTCACTAGCAATAGCATATTAACATGGCGTATAGGGCGCGTTTCAGTGAGGCTGGTTACAAGAAAAGTGGCCTGAATTAATACAAGTTGGATTTCTTCATGTAAACTTTACATTTTAAGATATTTTAATCTGGATGCAATAAGAGGTACAATCATTAAATATTCCTACCTGTAGTTTTGACAGAGTGGTCTTTTTTCTCTCTGTGCAGAGATGTTAGCATATTTCAGCTAGCCATACAGCTAGCTAAACATCATTTCTGCTGTCACACTAAAACACATAGAAAACTAAAGTTAACCTCACAACACCACATAAAATACAAATATTTTCCGCGAAATAAAGTCCATAGTAGTGAAGCACCTGGTAATGAAATGATGTTTGTTTCTGTCAACAAACGGGCGCAGGAACGTCACTTCTGATGAGGACCTTCCCTTCTTATCAGCAGGACCTGATTAGGCCAGCAGGTGGCGGTGTTTAGCAAAACTATCAAAGGTTCTGAAACTGTACCGAGGTTAAAAGCAGAGGAAG
>NW_006800211.1:593876-622957 GCF_000485575.1 Poecilia formosa | reverse complement strand
TAATAAATTTGATTTCCATTGATGATTTTTGTGTGATTTTGTTGTCAGCACATTCAACTTTGTACAGAACAAAGTATTCAATGAGAATATTTCATTAATTCAGATCTAGGATGTGTTATTTGAGTGTTCCCTTTATTTTTTTGAGCAGTGTATATTATTCAGTATTAATAATTATTTATTCGTGTCATTATTAATCATTATTTATGTTTGTATAGTTATATAAATATGTATTGATATTACTAAATAATTTATTAAATAAATTATGAACGGCTGTGTGCTTTGTAAAATGCTCATCATACATCAATATCAGAATATTCCATTCCTATTCTATTGTTATAGCCACTAAGCATATTTAAATATGATGAACTATGTATTAAAAACATACTTAAAAAAATACAATTGTTTATACATGTAGCTTTGATCAATATTAGGGTAAATGAAACAAACAAAAACAATTCTGACTTTAATCTAAACATGTATGTCAATTATGTTATCAGTATATGAAAAGAATCATATAACTGTTTCCTCCTTGTTATAGGATGTGTAAACCTGGACTTTCTCCACACAGAAAGATTGTCCCACATATACTGCGTATACTTGCGTTTTAAGACCAGATTTGCTTGATGGTGCATAAACCTTTTTTTGTCAGTGGTCCTGATTATAAAACTTCAGAGTCTGAGGAATCTGTTCTGAGTTGTTGACACTCAGATTCAAACACAAACAGCCACAGAGACACAAACTCGTCCTGCAGCCTGGAATGCTGCACATCTGGAGACACTCCGGCTTCTCTTAGTGGGCGGAGCCAAATGACGTGTCACAGTGACATCACTGACAGCAGATTTACATTTTTTTATACCAGCAAGATCAGAAAAACCAGGAAAAACTCAGAGCAGGTAATTCTGGGTCTAATATTAGGCCTGTTAGTCAGACAGCTGGGAAAAGATGGGAGAACAAATAATAAGAAATACACAATTTATTTACTTCTGTCCTCAGATCAGTAATTTAATGAAAACATAAAATAAATGAAAAATAAAAGATGATGATAAGGTCAGAGGTCATGATTGGTTAAACTAAACCTTTAGCACCTGAGATGAAAGTGGCTCTCAGTAAAAGTCCTCATTAAGGCCCCGAACCTTCAGGCTGACATCACTTGATGCAGAACAGCCAGATGAGCTGCATTCCTCAGCTTCACTCCTCCTCTTCCTCCTCCTCCTCCTTCCTGGATGAAGTTTGTGTTTGAACGTTTCGGTCGCATTCATTCAGCCGCCCAGCCATCCTCCACTCAGCCTGAACAGAGAAGACTGAACAGGAAGGTGAGTGTGGGCTCTGACTTCCTCTGATCAGAAGAAATAATTATTGAGCTTTTTATCTGTAACTTTAAACTCTTTACATAAAACAGGCAGGTCTGTATTTATTACAATACTAAGAGTAGAATCAGATAAAACATTTTAGTTAATATGTTTCTTGTGTTGCTGAGTTTGTTTTCTGGACTGTAGAATTATTATTTCTATTCATTTAAATAAAATGTTGTTAATTCATTTATTTCATGTAGAAAATCTGGATAAAATACATAAAAAATAAAACATATTCTTCATTAAATTTGACATATTTTTCTAATATGCAAAAACATAGAAACTCTACTAAAACACTAAATTTCAAATGAAAGGAAGTAAATTTAATATATTTTTGTTTGCCTACTTTTTATTTGGATAAAAGCTCAAAAACATAAAACCATGAAACATTAAAAAACAACAAAATAACTTTTTATAATTGTAAAGTTTCAGTTTTTGACCATTTAAAATCACTGAGATGATTGTTGAGGGGCAGAAAATATTTTATAAAGCAACAAAACAAGCTTTAAGTCCTTAAATGAATATAAAATAGAACCACATGTAAATAAATACAGCAGGTTTCCATCAGTGGGTATTGGTTGTAAATACAGCAGGTTTCCATCAGTGGGTATTGGTTGTAGGTGAAACTGACGTGAAGCAGAGTAAACAGACTGGAGGTATGTGAGGCGGAGCCTCAACCTGCAGGAATGTCGGCGCGTTCTGCAGCATTCCTGCCTTCAGCAGAAACCTGCAGACATGTGACTGATGTTCAAAGGGGAAACACTTCATGTTTAGAAACTACCTGCAGGCAGGAAGGTTTTATTGGCAGCAGGATTAAATAGAAATGGATCAAATGTGATCATGGAGCTCCTCTAATGATACAAATATATAAATCTGTTATCAGTCGTAGCTCCAGACTCAGGTCAGATGCTGTCAGGTGTAAAAGTCCTGGAGATCATGGCTAAAACACTGAGCTGATGCTGGTTTTCTGTTATCAGGCATATTACTGATAATGACCTATAGAGTTTCAGATTTAGGTTTATTATTTTATAGTACAATTATTACAGTGAATCTGTGTCTGTTATTGAAGACATTTTCACATTAAATTATAAGTTTTTAGTGTTTCCTGTTGCTTTAATGTGTGTATTTATTTATTTATTTATTGACCCGAGTGTTTTTGCCGTTTCTTCCTGCAGGTCGCGGTCGGGTCGGGATGGAGCTGAAGGTCTGGGTGGACGGGGTCGTCAGGGTCGTCTGCGGCCTTTCTCTCAACACTTCCTGTCAGGAGGTCGTCATCTCTCTCGCTCAGGCCATCGGTAGGTAGTTCCTCTTCATCCCTATGAAACACTGAGTCATGGTGAACATTCACACTGAACATGCAGTTTAAGGTTTGGTCTTTCTGAGCATGCTCAGCTCCAGTTTTCAGGACAGTTACATTTATTAGAAACATTTTCTGAAAGCACTGCATGCTGAAGGGAACTGATTTCAGAAGGAAAGTAGGTGAGTTTATGTACATTTATAAACCATAGCAATTAAGCTGTTTGTTTTAATTCCAATAAAATGAGACCTAAAGGTAGAAAACAGATAATAAAAGCAGGTGGACCAAAGACGGAGCCCTGGGGAACTCCTGGGATAAATGCCACTGAGAATGGCAGATTTCTGTTACTTTTAGTACAAAAATTGTGTTTAATGACTTTTTAAAAATCTCTTCAGCTTGCTGGTTGCTCTGTAAGCATAAAAAATGAAACTTTACTACTGACGATTGACGTTTTCCTTCTGCACACAGGCCAGACGGGTCGGTATGTTCTGATCAGGAAGTTTCGGGGCTCGGAGCACCCTCTGGTTGCTGATGACTGTCCGATGCAGCTGCTGGCTCAGATGGGTCAGCTGGCTGCAGAGGTCCAGTTCGTCCTGCGGAAAACCGGCCCCAGCCTCAGCGAAGGGCCACACAAACCCAGCAAGGAGAGCCAGCGCCCCCTGCTGGTGCCCTCAGAACCAGAACCTCAGCATAAGGGCCCTCAGAAAGCCCTCTCCTTCAACCTGGGCCCCTCAACGTTTCCCAGGAGGAACAGACCCAGCAGGAACTGGTCTCCCAGTCTGGAGGAATCAGCAGAAGAGAAACATCCGTCTGATCCTGAGAAGGAGGAGATGCTGAGGCAGATCCTGCAGCAGCAGAAGATGCTGCAGGACCTGGAGGCTCAGATAGAAGCTCTGGAGAAAGACACCGAGTTATTTGAGCAGAAGGTCACGACCTCTGCTGCTCCTGATCCGATTCCGGACCTGACAGACGACCTGCAGGAGCTGGAGTACCGGCTGAAGCAGTACGAAGTGGAGCTGATGTACGGAGAAAACTGGGAGCAGGAGCTGAAGGTGGAGCTGGAGAGGGAGCAAGGTAGACGTCCACAGCCATCCTCAACTCAGAACTGTTTGGGTTTTAATATCTGGTGTTTGAATCCTCACAGGTTTCAATCAATCCATCAAGTTTATTTGTAAAGCACATTTCTGCAGTGAGGCAGGATTAAAATGCTTTAAATCATGAAAACACAAAAAAGTCATAAAAACAACATAAAGTTTGTTTCTGAGAAACAAACATTAGATTTTCCATCATCTAAATCATTGATATTTCTCAGATATGCTGGTTAATGTTCCAGTTATTATGGTTCAAAATCAACTCTAAGTAGCTATTCCAGATTTGTGATGCATAGAAGCTGAATGCTGCTTCTCCATGCTTGGTTCTGGTTCTGTAGAGCAGACCAGAACCAGAAGAACTAAGAGGTCTGGAAGGTTGATACAGCAGCAGATCTTTAAAGTGTTTTTGTACTAATCTGTCTCTAAAACCATCATCCTGTCTTCTTCAGACATGCAGAGACGCCTGGAACAGATTCACTCCTCTATAGACGACCAGAGTTATGAGATCAAGGTGCTCCAGAGCCGCTCCGACCACCTGCAGCAGGACCTACAGGACCGGGCCCAGACAAGCGACCCGAGCGCCGAGGAGGAGGAGGCCCGGCTGACCGACGAGGCCCTCAGGTCGCTGACCCAGGAGCTCCACAAGCGGCTGCAGCTGGGGGAAGATCTGGACGCGGCGCTGGCTGAGATGCAGTGGAAGCTGCAGACGGCAGAAGAAACGGTAAAGGTATACCACATCACTACCACTCTGGCTGAGGGAGAATCAGGAAACACAAACTACCCAGGATGCAGCTGCTGGAGATGCTGCGTCATGCTAAGCTAACGGATGGAGACGAGTTTCAGCAGGGATGGGTGGCAGAAGGACTGAGAGGGAAAGTCTATGAGACAGCAGGTTGTCCTTCCTGATAACGTATCATCCCTCTGATGTAGCTGCGTTTCCACTGACCAGAGAGCTGTGCAAAATTAAATTATAAAAATAAATAATGGGGATACGCCAATTCTGAAAAAAGTTTGATAAAAAGTTTTTTGTACTAGAATTAGTTTGTTTTTCGGATGTATCAAAATCACAGGCGTCACATGACCAGCAGCCGGATGTTACTGCAGGCAGACATGATGAAGGAAGGAGCAGCAGGATGATGGTTGGTTCTGTTTCAGACGACCTGCAGCTGCTCCACCAGAGCTCTCACTGCATCACACACTTCATAAAAAGTTGTGTCATTTCAGCGTAGCTCTTCTGTGAAATCACAGAATATAACTGCCCAAAACGTAGTAAGGTGTAAGGGCTTTGTCGCTGACGTCTCCTCTGATTGGCTGATAGATGATGAGCGCCAGCATCATGGATGAAAGATGAAAACATCTCTGTAACTTTTTACATCAGTTGCTGTTTTTTTAATTTGAAAATAATCCATCACAGAAATGACCCACAGCAAATGAAGAATTGTGAATCTGTCATTGTTCAGAATTGTATTAGAAACCAACATCAAATCAAAGTGAGCTGAAAATGAAATAGTATTTTCTTAAAATGATCTGAAACACAAACCAAAATGTCTTAAATTTAAATTGTAAAAACTAAACAAACATAATTCTAGATTACAAAGTGCTGACAGGCTCTCAGTCACACCTGCAGTTTTATTTGATTCTTCAGAGCAGCTGATGATCTGGTTGGACGGAGCAGTTTCCGGTCAGAAGGTCAGAGACGGATGTCTGTCCCCTCCGATGTGTCCACATGTCCTTTAAGATCAAAATGAGACAATAATGAGTCAGAACAACCTTTAAAATGTGAAACATTTAAATGCATTTAGTTGACAAACGATGACTTAGTAGTAAGAAAAGGAACAGACAAAGGGAACGGAGGTGAGACAGAGAGAGACTGAGATCAGGCAAGAAAAGAAACCTGAGAACAGGAAGAACCGGAACGGACAAAGGAGCCGGATTTACAAAGGAAGGAGATCAGGCTCAGAAAAAACCCGACTGCTCATGACAGCAACACTGAAGACACAAACACCAAACCAAAGCAGAAAAATTACAAATATTTCCATTTCTTCAGCTGCAACTGACAACAAAAACTCTTTTCTGTATATTTAACATTAACTCTAGATTTCAAAGTTGAAGTTAAAAAAACATCTGAAATCCACCTTTTAATTTTTTGTTTGGATATTAAAAATATTTCATTGATCAAACATAATCCTTCAAACTTTTCTTGTTGTTTGAACTAAAAATCATCAGAAATATGACAGACATTTTAGATGAATGTGAAACAGATGGTGAATCAACATTGTCCCTGTTTAATCCGCTTTAATTCAACTCAAGCCCGTTTTAGAAAGTCCGACTGGGGAAACGTGAACATGGAATCATATTTATCAGAGTTCAACACAGTGAACTCTGGTCCGAATACAAACCTCGGTCTCGGTTCGCTTAAAGTGAACTCTGGGGCGGTTTGAATGGATGTGTGAACGCCAAGCAGACAGAGATTGATCCAAAAACAGGAAGTGCACCACAGTGCAGGGCATTCTGGGTAAATACAACCAAAACAAACCCGAGACTCCAGCGTCAGTCGGAACCATTAGCCAAAGACAGAAGAGAAATCCAACAACCACTAAAATCTGACGCCTCCATTTTTATTTGGTGAAGAAGGAAGTTGCGCTCAGTGTCTTCAGAGGTTTTTGTGTCGTTTCCTTCAGTAGTTCTTGGTGTAGCGCCCCCACAGGCGAGGAGGGGAACAGGTTCTTCAAAGGGTTTGTTTGGTTTGGCTCAGAGCAGAGAGAAAGAGAAACACAGCAGCTGGAGAGGAACTGATTTTACCGGTTTATTGGGTGGAAACACCCAGACTAACATGCTGATGTTCTGCAGCAAACTTTTATCTCCCTCAACCTGCAGATGTAAAATATCCACAGCAGCTGAGAATCAGAATAACATTCACCACTGCCACCCCACATCTCCACCCCTGGTGCATGTCTGTGTTAAGGTGTTTGATGGTGCTGGTTTGACTGCAGGTTGTTCTTCCTGATAACGTATCATCCCTCTGATGCTCTCCAGGACAGACTGCAGCTGATCGATGGGCTGAAGAAGGAGCTGAGGCAGTGTGACCTGCAGCAGTTCATCCAGCAGGCCGGTGGGAACCCGTACGCCGACCAGGTGGGCCCGCTGCCTGTCAGCCAAGTTCACCTCAGCAAGACTCGCGTCAGGAAGTAGCAGCAGCCGGAGCATCAATAGGTCAGCTAGAAACAGATCTGACTTGTTTTTACTGAGTATTTAACTCTTTTTGTCACACATTTAAAACATATCCAGTGTATCTTTATTTAAATTGTTTTCAAAATGAGATGAATTACATAAATAACTCATGTTCTGTTTTTCTGCTGCAGGAACCAGAAGGAGAAACCTTGAAGTCCCGTTAATGTGTGTGTGAGTGTGTGAATGTTGTGTTTGTTGTAAAAACACATGAAAATAAATTAAATAGACTATTTCTTTAAGAGTTTACAGTTGTTTAGCCTGTAATGTCACTTTTTATATGTAAAAATAAAGTTTTTTATTCCATCTCTGAAATAAATTATCAGCAGTTCATCTTTGAACCACCAGAGGCCGCCAAAGCTTCAAGACACAAACGTCTCTCCTGACATAAGAATCTCCTTTTATTGCAACATGAGGCTTTTATGAAGCTTACACACTGATTCATGCTAACTATGTGTTTTTATATTAAACAGAAATGGTTTAATATGCTCAAAAGTATATAGTATATATTAAACAACAGAAAATTATATAAAACATTTTGCTACTTCATACTCATCCCAGCTCCAAACATGCAGTGATGAAGGTTCAGGAATTTAAAGCGGTTTTATTTTATCTCAGTAATAAATTACAGCTGCATCTCAGCAGTTCTGACCAGGGGCTGGAATAATTTTAGGATCATAATGAAAACAGTATTTGGTTTTCAGTTCAGATGAAATCATAATATCCTCTTAAACAGCTTTAACTTTTTTAACTGTTCTCATGTGATTTTTTTATTGAACATTTTTGCATTTTTTTTACTAAAACTAATTTGCAATTGAGATTAGAATAATTTGAGTTCCAGGAAGTGGAAGATCAGACTTGAAGAAGAAGTTCAGCAATGTGGTTGAACTAAATCAGAGCATATTGTGACCCAGGCTGGGCTGAAAGTTCAGACTAATGACTAAGATCAGATCCTAGATGCAGGTAGTAAATGATGCAGGTAGTAAATGATGCAGGTAGTAAATGATGCAGCTAGTAAATGATGCAGGTAGTAAATGATGCTGTCCATCTGAGCAGATGTTCCTCATGTTCCCCTGGTCTCATGTAGATTTCTATTAAATTATACATGAATATATAACTCTCTGTCTGTTACGCCTCTCAGTGAAGGAGGATTTCTCTGCTTGGTGTCTGGATTGTAACTTTACATCAGGTGTTCATGCAGGGGCCTCCTGACATGCAGCACAGAGTAAAGCTGCTGTCCTCAGACGACCTTCAGGCCTGCAGACATCAGCGTCTGTGTGGGACGGATCTAGAATCTGAGACATGATTTAGTCTGGATTTTTTAACCATACCTGAAGTCTGAACCTGGAGCAGATCTCTTTTAGCCCATGAGGTTTGTTCTGAGGTCCGACCTTTGACCCAGTCTCTCAGCCACGTTCTGTAATCTGCAGCCCGTTGATCTAACCGCCTCCTTTCTGAATCCAATTGTGCCAAATTGGATCCGATTGGCTTGGAGAGAGAACAGATCAGTGAGCAAGGCTTTCACAATTTACTGTGTCCAAATCAGATTGTCCACTTATCCACCGACTGGATGACAGAATAAAGAAATGCTCAGTCTGTGGTTGTTAGATTATCCTGGATCACAGCGCCATCTGCAGGTTTGTCTCTGCTCAGCAGGCCGGTGGACAGACAGAGAAACAGATGGAAACCAGACTCTGAGTCTGGTCTTGGTCAGACTCCCAGTAAGAACAGGTGAGATCTTCTCACCTGACAGAGAACAGGGCCCACAGCATCACAGATCCTCCACCATACTTAGCAGTAAACATGAGGTGCTTCTTTGCCATATTCATCCATTGTTTCACCTAGAATGCTTGAAGCTGAAAACTCAAATAAAAACAGTATAAAAATAAAACAGATGTTTAGATGGTCAGTATTTCCTTGATTCCCACAGTAAATGTTTTTTTTCCCCTTTATTTATGGTAAATATGTCAATTATGGAACCTGAACAGGTGTGATATAAGCTAACATTAATGAAATCCAGCTTGTTCTCCAGTTGTTCTGAGTTATGGAGGCTTAGTCGTAAGCCAGCAGCCTAAATCGGCTCTGGGAGAGGAGAGGCGGTTGGTCCACGCAGGCGTATAAAGACGCTGCTGAGGCGAAGAAACCGCAGAAAAGAGAGACTGTGAGAAGAAAGGAGACTCCTTTGTCTCACAGCTGCTTTTCTGTGACTAACCAACAGAAACAGGTAGGTGGATTTTATACTAAATGTTTGTCGTGTGTCTCCATTTTTTATTTCAGCTGAAAGAGTGACTATATGAACTATTTAGAAGGTAAATGCTGAATATAAAGGAGAAACTAAATATTCTGCAACAAAATATTGTCAAACCAACATAAGGATAGTAAAAATTAATAAAAAATATAGAAAATATATTTAAAGCTGCAGTTTTGTGTTCTTCAGTTGGAGGACATACACATTACATTCACAGCTCATAAATTATAATATTTTAAGATGCACTTTAGAGTTGTCTCTATTTATCTCAGTGTTTGGTTTCCTTCTAATCAAACTTTTTGGTCTTTTTTACTATAATTTATCTAAATTAATATAAAAATATGCAGTTAATAATGTAGCTTTGTCCAAATTAAGCCATTAAATGTATTTAAACTCACCTCCTATAATTACATTAACAGAGGTGTTGCATGTAAAACAGGACAGTAAGGTCGTCTCCGGGTTGGTTGATGGTTTGAATCCAGTCTCTTTGTGATGCAGAGTCAGTAAGATGAACTCCACAGCAGCTGCTGCAGCAGCTGCAGCAGCTGGAGGCACCAAGCCGACTCCACCAGAGCTGGAGCAGAAGGAGAGCCGGCAGTTCAAGAGCAAAGCTCCCAAACGAGGACAGAAAGGGTGAGATGAACTTTGACCTCAGACAGGAAGTTAATGATCAGCAGCAGAGTGAGAAACGTTTCTGTCTCCCTGAAAACAGAGTCAACAGCCACGACCCGGCCATGGAAGGCCTGGATGGTGAGTTTACTGCAGCGTTCCCAGTGGGTTTGATGGTTTCTGTGAAACATTTAACTGGTTTCGTTGGTTTGCTGCAGACGCTGCAGTGGTTTGTCCCTGGGAGGAATACGGAGACGTGGAGCTGAGCGAACTGGCCCAGTTTGGAACCGTTTAGAGCCGAGGAAGACTTCCTGCTGTTCCCCTTCATCCTGAGGATGAGGAGCAGAAACACCACAGATCTACAAGCATAATAATAAAACATGGAGTTACAAATAAAACATAAAAGTTTATGATCATCAGATTATTATATAATAACTCATCAGAGCCTTACCAGTTCCTGATAGTTGATGCAGCTGCTTCCGATAAAAAATACATAATATTATATAATAATCTGTCTGTCTGAAGAGAGGATTATTAAAATCTGTTGAATATATTAATTATATTATGTAATAAAATAGAGAATTACCTCTACCTTCAATCTTCTCATTTATTCTGCTGTATTTCACACAAAAGCTCAAACATTTGTCCAAGTTTACAATTTTAAATAAAATAATGTTAATCATTGAGTTTTGTTTCTTTTAGGATTTTTATTACATCCAGTCACTGACCTTGAATTTTGCTGTTTGTGTTTCTTCCAAAGTACAAAAAAGGAAAAAACTATATTTTAAAAAAGACGTGATAAAGTCAGAAATTTGGGGTCTTTTTTTCAGTAAAGATAAAAAAATTCCTGCTCCCATCCAATAAATATTTCAGGAAAGTTAAGAGAAAATAAAGAATATTTTTATAAAAGTCAAATATTCTCTCATTCTTTAAATGGAGGTTATATTTTCAGTCAGGAGTTACAAAAAGGGAGAAGGAACAAAGTATGTAAGGCAGTGGTCCCCAAACTACGGCCCGCGGGCCGGATCCGGCCCGCCTCCACATTTGGTCCGGCCCCCTGAACAATACCAGAGAGCATTTAGATTTTTTTTCGTATACCGTATTTTCTGGACTATAAACTGGACTATAAACTGCTTATATGTGGATTTTTCTTCAACCACCAGGGGGCTCTTTAGCAGGAAGTGAATCATTTGAAGTCAAAATTGGAAATAAAAGAAGAAAGCGCCCATTAAAACGGAATTAGGTTTTAATAGGGAATTGAAGTTTGAGAATGTTGTTGATCAGTTAAATGGCATTGAGGGGAAAAAGATTTTTCAGTTTTTTAAAAATAATACTGGGATCAACATGAGAATTTGAGGTATAGATATTAGGATCCAGTAGATGGCAGTAGTGCAACAATAATGGATGCAAGCTGCTGTTCAAATCTAAAGAAGAAGAAGAAGAAGAAGGAAGCGCCCATTTTCATTTAGCACATGCTAGTAGCAACACGAAGGATCAGCACTTTTACTGTTACCATTCGTAAATTACTGTAATCAGTTCAGTTAAATCTAAACTTGGCAACTTTTTATTTTTCAACTGTAATAAATGTGATATTCAGTTGACCTGTTATGACTCAAATGTTGGCTGTCCGCCCCCCTCTGCTGCTGCATCGCTGTGGAAAACCTGGAGCGGCAGAGATATCTGCGGCTTATATGTATATGTTTACTGTTTTAAAAAAAAAAAACTTTGGGGTTGTGGCTTATAGTCCAGTCTGGCTTGTAGTCTGGAAAATACAGTATTTATTTCATAAATAGTGTTATTTCCTGGATTTTTCTGCGAAGAACCCAGAGAGGGTATTTGATTGTGCTTTCTGGAAAACAAGAAATTTTTACATTTAGGAACTCCTGCAATCGTCACACTTTTTCTGTTACAAACTGACTCCGGGCCCCACCAGAGAAGGGAGAAGTCATGTGGCCCTCACAGGAAAACGTTTGGGGACCCCGGATGTAAGGGTTTGGATCCAGCTCCCAGTTTTCTGATTTTATTTGACAAATAGAAATGTTGCACCAGTTCAGCAAAGATGAGCTGCAGCCGCCTGAAGGTAAAGTTTGATCAGAGCAGATTTTAAAGCTAATCCCAGAGAAACTGTGGTGGATTAACTGAGATTCAACCAGATTCAGTCCTGATGAAAAGCATCTCAGATGACTGGAGCTCATCAGACAGAAACCATCATGTCTGCTGTTTATGATGCATTGTTAACTGTGTGAACAGACACACTGTAGTGATGTTGTCTTTACCTGAAAACAAGCACATTTCTCCTTAATCTCTCCCAACAGAATCACTATGTTCTCTGTTTTTCTGACTGAACATAGCATGTCAGCTTCCTCAGGCTTTCCTCTCTACCGGTTATTGATTATTGATCAGACCTTAAAGAATAAATAAACCCCAAACAACTTGTTTTGCAGATAAACTCTACAAATTGTTCCTTAAGTTGCTGTTTTCATGTTTCTGTACAAACTGAGACATTTTTATGTAAATGTGTTTAATATTTGGCCTAAAACCATCTCAGTGCTGCCCCCTGTGGGTTGACAGGTGGCAACTGCAGTTCATTTCTCCTGTTCCAGTCCAGCTGGGTTGGTGTCGACATTTCAGCCCCACGTCTGGGTTTAAAACCATCTGACTATAGTAGGATAAACAGCTGCGCATTGTGTAAATATGATCCCTTCACCACTTCGTACTAAAGAACCATGTCTGTGTCATTCAGCTCATCTTTTTACATCCTATGGTGATCTAACCAGGAGATCCTTGGTAATGTTGCCAATTTTTGCAAATATTTCTAAATCAATTTAGTTGCTGTTTTAGTTTAACAACAGTTGTTTCTGAGATGCTGAGTTTTCAAAATTATTTTCTAATTTAAAGTCAAAAATACTTTAAAGATTTAGTGCTGTTCATTTTATCATTTAATCATATGAGAGATATGGCATCACTCTGTGTGATGCTGCTTCTAAGCACCAGTAAAGCTGAACAGGTGATTTAGCACAGGTGTCGGAAAGAGGATTCGGTAACGCTCGCTCATTTGAAACAACGTATGAAGATGTAACAAACACACACACACACACACACACACACACACACACACACACACGTGTATCTGCAGATGCTGTTGAAAGGTTGAGGCTGATTCACCCACCTGCAGATTTGGACATGATCCTTGTTATGCAACGTTTATTATCTGTGACTCATCCTGTTATGAGACGAGCCGTTCAACCACGATTCTGTCAGCCGCGCTTCATTTTAATCAATTAAAGTGGAGAAAACTGCAAGGTAAAACGCTGGAACATAAATACCTCCAAGTAGAAACTAAATCAGAATGACTTTCACAGGACAGAAAACCATGAAAACACTCAGTTTAAGGAGAACAGAGAGGAAGTCAGAGTACCTGGAGAGACCCCAGTGACCCCAGTGACCCCAGTGACCCCAGTGACTCCAGTGACCCCAGTGACCCCAGTGACCCCAGTGACCACTTCATGCAGAAAGACCCCAGACTGGGCAGCAATGTTCCCGACTGGCCACCATGTTTCCCATGAAAGAAAAAAAATCCTAATTTGATTTGTCTTTGAGTCTCTGCATTTCATAAACAAAGAGTCCCAACAAGCTGCTGTGGGCATTTTGAATTAATGAGGCTTAGTCATAAGACGTAATCGGCCTGAGCGCTGAGGGAAGCTGATCCCTGCAGGGTATAAAAGCAGAGAGAAGGACGAGGAGAACCGAGACAGCAAGAAGAAAGAAAACTCCTTCTTTGTCTTGCAGCTGCTTCTTATCTGGTCTGCAGAGAGAAACATCTCTAACATCTGGAGAGCAAGTAAGTCCATTCAATATTATTAATCAGATTTATGTTTACTCACATTCTCTGTTCTTTCAGATTATACAGCAGAATTTAACCAACTTCTTCTAATGTGCCACAGATTCCTGTTTACTTATGAAATGTTTTGTTTTTCTGATGCGCAGTGGAGAACATGAATGCATCATCTGAGGTCCGTAAGCCGAGTCCAGCTGAGCTCAAGCAGAAGGACAGCAGACAGTTTAAGAGCAAAGCTCCCAAACCGGGACAGAAAGGGTGAGGAGCGTCTTCCCAACGCAGCTTCAGGGTTTTCTTCTCTTTCTAATTCAGTTTTTACTTCTGTTCCAGCTTTGACAGCGCTCTGCCGGGGATGGAGGGGCTGGACGGTGAGTCTGAGGGTCAAACTCAGCCTGGACCCTGGTGGTGTTGAGCTGTTCCCTCATGCCTGCTCTGTTTCCCTGCAGACGCCGCCGTGATCTGCCCCTGGGAGGAGTTTGGTGACGTAGAGCTGAGTGATCTGGCTCAGTTTGGAACCGCCTAGATCCCAGCTGGAAAAGCATCCAGGAGTCGTTTTGTCTGGAGCAGAGGAACGGGCTCTAGGCTGCAGGAGTCGTTTCACTGACCGGCTGCAGCAGTTGAGTGATTGTTTGTTTGTTTGTTTGTTTTTTATTCATTTTTATTTATTTTTCAGCCAAACTGCACGTTCAGAAACCCATCTCACTCAATCATGTGATCATAAAATCAGATTTTAATCAATGATGTAGAATTTTACCAGATTGTGTTGAAATTACTTTATTTTACTTTGAAATCCAATCCTCAGCCATGTTACCGCGTTATAATAATGATGGGTCCAAAACTGTCTGTGTAAACATGCAAATTTGTACAATAAATCAGTTTTTTCAGTCTGCTGAGTTTGTTCATCTGGTCTCAATGAGTCTGTCTGATGTCAGGGTTAAAATGAAGCCGGTCGGTTCTCTGCTCATGAAGACTTTACTTCTCAGGGTTTTGGGTTTTTTGGTTCTTCATCCCAGGTGAATGTTACTGTGTTTGGATCTCTGCTCCCTCCTTCACATCGGATCCAATAGTTCCTGAACATCTGCAGCTTCTGGATGCAACACGTTTGAAAACGTTTCAGTTTTAACCACCGAGGAACTTAAACAGTGTTAAAATGACTCTTTAAAATATTCATGACTTCAGTGAATCTCTATGAAGATCTGAAAATAACAGTAAATATCCAAACAGAGCAGATCTATTGAGAATGAAATCTGATAAATGTGGATATTTAGCAGTTGATTTGTTTGTAACTGATGACAGAAATCACAGGCCGTCTATCGGACCGGCCCAGCAGAACCTCTGCCACATTAAGAGGTCCGGCTCCAGACTCAGAGCGGTTCAGAACCGCAGGGCGAATCATTTTTAACCAAAGGAACAGTTCTTCCTCTCCAGACGTTAAACATGAAGACGCTGCTCTCACTGCAAGGCATCATGGGAGCTTTCTGCAGTTCTGGGTCACCCAGCCGGAGGTGTTGACGTCCAGATTGAGGAGGTCCATGAGCCACTGGTCCTTTTGGGCTCCTTCCATGAACTCACTCAGGGTTATCTCACCTGAGGGCACAGAGACCAAAACCACTGTCAGTACGATGCTCATTTTTACAGAAGAACGAGTCGCAACAAGCTGGTTTTAACCAGAGAAAACCAAATAATAATGTGTTCCTGGAAGCTCTCTGGGGATCAAACACAGCCTGCAGCATCGTTTTAATAATCCTGGTACATAAAAAACATCATCAAAAAGGAGTCATCAAGATATTTGCCTCATTTATAGATTCATTACACATGGAGGGAAATATTTATGGTCTTTATTTCTTGCTGTTTAGATGATTCTGGATCACAGAGAATGAAAACCTAATATTTTGTGTGTCAGAAAAGTAGAATATTGTGGAAAAGGTTACAGCATATTGATAGAAAGTTGAGTGGAAGGAAAAAGTGCATCGACAACAGATAACTGGAGCCTTGAGAAGTTTGTCAAGCAAAATCCCTTCAGGAATCTGGGAATTTCACAAAGAGCGACTGAGGCTGGAGTCAGAAAATAAATTCATGCAAAAGGAGCCCAGACCACGTAGAGAAAGTTTATAGGAATAAACATTCAGAAGTCGGAAATTTCTGCTTAAATATGATTTTTATTGATTTGATGTAATATTCAAATTTTCAGAGACTCTGAATTTTGGGTTTTAATTCTCTCTAAGCCAGAATCATCAACATTACAAACAACAAAGGCTTGAAAATTTCCATCTGTCTAGGAATCTACACAACCCATGAGTTAGCTTTTCTAAAATAATTAGTAAAAAATGTTTAATTTTTTCATGATGCTCTAATTTTTGGAGCTGTGCCTGAATTTGTTCTCCTACCATCGTTGTTGTCGTCAACGAGATCAAAGATCCGATCACAGATTTGGGACGGAGTCAGTCCGACTTCGCTCTTCTGGAGTTTGATTTTATGAAGAATCTGTCAGAAAAATGTCAGAATGCAGGAATTTTAACTCAACCTTAACAGAAGCAAAACTGAAACATCTGAGAATCTAAAGTGAATGCAGGAGAAGTTCTAAAACTGTAATAATATAAGCAAATAAATAAAATGAGTAAAATCTGCTTCAAATAAAATAGGACTGAATGGAGAGAGAGGATTCACTGCTCCTGGGGAAAAGCTAAAAGAGAAGGAAAACATCTAAAAACCGTCCAGTTCGCTTCGTCCAGAGGGTTAAAGGTGCTTCGGGTCCGGATGAAGCGACTCCTTCCTGGACTCTGCTGAAGTTTTACCCAACCGCCAACATTTATCCACGACAAATGGAACCCGCCAATTCAACAATATGAAGCTTACTGAGTATTTCTTCATGAACTCAGAAACCAGCCTGTCAATCCCCAGTAGCAGAGTTGAAGTTTCCCTTCATAACCCAGATTAGGTGGTCTGCACACCCTGACCCAGCCCCGCCATGCCCAGGACACCTGAGCCGTTTAACCACCTGATCTCCAGGTTAAAGGTGTTTAGGATCACAACTGCTCAACTCTTTTTCTGTCAATGGAGCCACTTGACATGACCTTAGCCTCCTGCCCTAATCCCAGATTACAGGGGCTCTAAAGTCCACCTTTAGGAGATTCCTGCTATAGAAAACCTTGTTAATATTTCACAGATTGACTCGTTACCGTTGTATCTCTGCTCCCACCAGACGTTTCTGTCAATAACTTTTGGATAAAATAGGTTTTCCTCACCCTTATGAGCCGCTTCACCTCGTTCCTGTCCAGCTTTCCGTTCCCATCCCGGTCGTACATCTTGAAGGACCATTTGAGACGATCTTCCAGATTTCCTCTTAAGATCAAGTTAAGGGCGGCGACGTACTCAATGAAGTCCAGCGTGTTGTCCTGTGGATAAACCAGGCAGAGTTACACAAACCGCACCATGAACCTGATTCCTGGCAGGCAGAGCTAACAATCCTTCACCTGGTTGGTGTCGAAGGAGCGGAAGATCGTCTCTAGGAAGAGGGAATCCTCCGGCGAGCTGCTCTGAACGCCGAAGATCTTCTTGAACTCGTGTAGATGCAGGGCGCCGCTGGGACATTCCCTCAGAAAAATGAGGCACATCTCCTGAATCCGAGCCACATCCCCCTCATCGTTGCTGCTTTTTTCTTGTTTCATAGCTGCAGGCTACTTCGGTCAAAGCGAAGAGTTTACAACAATCAGGAGGTTCTGGCCGTCTGTCCGCTCCAACTGACTCACTCAGGTCATGTAAAGATTTGGCACCACGGCCAGTTTCTCCTGGAGGCACTAAGCCCATTACCCTGTTAAACTCTTGCATAAAATCTAACCTCTTGAAATAAATCTACTGGTACCTCGTTTGACTCGCATATTTAGCAAAAAGTGATTTTTCATCATGAGGTTTGAAACTAATTGTCCATTTTTGACCTAATGCACATGTTTACTTCATAAATCAATCAATCAATCAACTTTATTTAAAGACGCAAAAATAGGTCCATAGAGTAAAAGAAGAAACAAAAAACAAAAAGCAAATATACAATAATAAAAAGAAAATTATAAATACAGTAAATCACATAACCAAGTCACTGAATTGCCATAAGGCTACATCGCCAGTGAGTCCACATTTTGGACTGACACCTGACTGAACTTCGTGAGATGTCTATTAGTGACAAGATAATGTTGTTTGTGGAGAGACATCATGAATAAATGTCTCACCAACATTTCAGCCTCACTTCTCAGACTTTTCATCACTTTCACACTGATTGAGGTTTCAGCAACCAGTGTCTTTCTTGATAACACGGAGTGAAGCTGTAATCTTTGAAATACTTTGTTTGTTATTCACTTTTTCTGTTTTGCTATGAATCTTCCGTAAGCCGACGCCGGTCTTTGCCAGGATTCTCCTGTAAAAGACTTTTTTTTTATCTTGATGGGATTTTCCTGGTGAAATAAAGGTTAATAAATAATAAAATGTTTTCCACCAGTCAGTTTTTGATGGGGTAGAAATCAGTCTGCTGCCCTCTGCTGACGTTTTTCTGTAATGCTGAGGAAATTACATGGGTCAAAATAGTCAAGTCAAATGTACTTCCAGGCCACAAATACATGAATGAATAAATATTATTATTTTGTGTTGTTCATATACTCAGCTTGGAATATTTTATTCCATTGACTGTGAAACAGGAAGTGATGAAACTGTGTAAATGCTTTGAAAAGCTGAAGTCTTGGTGCTCACAGCTGATTTAATCACTTTTAATTAAAAATATTTAAATTTCTTGATCTGAAAGTGTTGATTGTAGATTTAGGGTAAAATGTTAAAAGCTTTTATATCCTGTAGTTTACTCTGACAACCTTCTGCAAAATGAACATTGACTCTGGAAAAAGTACTGCAGGTTTTATAAAAGATGGTACAAATCACTTGGTTATTAAAATCACCTCAGTTCCTGTTGCATCATTTAATTAATTAAAAACATGTTTTTCTCTCTCCTCATCTCAACATTAAGACGAAGCAGCTTCGTAACATTAAGGCTCTTCTGATTTCTTACCAACTTCCAGGCTGGAACGTTTCTGTGTCTCTTTTATCTAACCAGGCTGTCAGTGTGAGGATGAGAACGTGAATACAACTTTAAATTACAGATTCATGTTATGCTTCAGCTAAAATGAACAAATGAATGTTGACTCCTGCTGTGAGGATGAGGGACTTTGACTGGACCAGGGAACCAGAATAGGACTCAGAGTTAACCGGATCAGCAGGTTAAAGATACCTACAGGTTACCTACAGGTTGCCTTTAACCTGCTGGGACGTCCCAGGACACACCTCAAGTTTTTACTACAACCTGCCTGATATTCCAACCGATCCTCAAAACAGAGGAAGCTTTTAAAATGAGAATTCATTAAAAAGACACTGATGGGTTTCCTCACCACCTGACATTGAATCAGACCAAACCTTTTCAGTTTTACTTCAGTTTTGGACCAAAAACTATTAGAAAAACTGGGAGATTTTCAATAAAAATCTTAAAAAATGTTCTTAATATTCAGATTTTTACATGAGAAAATCGTAGACGATGAAACTTCTGAAAGGAAACTCAAAATATTTGACCAAAGTTGCTCTAACAAATACCCTGGAAATGATTACACATCTGTTAATTTAGATAAAAACACTAAGAGCTACGTTTAGTCTTTTCTCTCTGCTTTAATTGATTGTGGGATTTGATTATTGATTATAAAATCAGACTGGAAAACAACTGAGGCCATCTGGTGGTTGGAACTGGGAAGTGCGGGAAGGATGAAAAAGAAAACATCTCAACTGGAGATAAAATCACCTGATCAAGTCTCTGTGTGTTGTAGAAACATGATGGGATATTTTAAGCTTCTCAGTCAGTTAAACTATTATCGATTTACAATTCAGCAATCAAACAACAAAGATGTGAAACTCAGGTCTGATTCTGCATCCTCTACCTTTAGAGGCTGATTAGATCTGTGCGGCTCCAGTCACACACTGTTTTCTGTTCTCCTGCCAGGTCAGGCCAGGTAAACCGCCTCCTCATCGGATCAACACATCGCCAAACACTCGCTTACGCTCTGATGGATTCAGCCTTTTAAGCTCTGCTCCTCTCCGCAGTCAAACACTCTGCAGATTAGCCTCCCAACTTTATTTCACTTCATGGTGGAGAAGGAATAGTTAGGGAATATTCCAGAAGTCTTTCCTTAGAGGTTGGGATTTGTTTGGGATGTAAGTGGATCTGATCAGCAGATGTTCCTGAAGGAAGCTGTTCTGGAAAGGTCCGAGCAGCCCGATGGGTTCCTGATGGCCACGCTGTGATGTTCCTGCTCCATAACTCGCTGCCTCCTGCCTGAAGCGATGGGTCAGGTCCAGGCCACCACAGACACAGAAGTGACTCTGCAGAACATTCAGGAACTGTACCGGAAATTCACAGATGAATGTCCGAGTGGAAACCTGCACCTGCATGAATTCAAGAAAATCTTTGGCGTCAGCAGCAAATCATCAGAGGAGGAGGTGGCTTTCATTGAACTTGTCTTTAAATCCTTTGATACCAATAAGGTAACGTGTGTTTCGGTGTGGTAAACGGGTTAGGATTCAGTAATCCACAGAGTATCTCTCCTGGTTCTGTTTAGGACGGTAAGTTGGACTTCATGGAGTATGTGGCAGCCGTGAACCTCGTTCTTCGTGGAAAACTCATCGACAAACTGAAGTGGTCTTTTAAAATTTACGACAACGATGGGAACGGCTGCCTGACCAATCACGAAGTGAGGCGTATTATCAAAGTGAGTTTTAGAAACTGCTTGTTTCAGGAAAAGCTTTTGGAGCCGTTAGAAGTTTAACATGAAGCTGGTTGAGCTTAAACTACTGTGAACTCTGGAGTATTTTAAGCAGAGAGAAGCTGTTTACTCCAGATAATCCTCCTCACTTTACAACCTGCAGGCTGGGAAACATGGTAGTAAAGACAGTGGTAAATGTCTCTTATGAATGTATGAAAATATGGTTTTGAAGTTAAATAACGTCTGGGTTTTTATTTGTTGTTTGACTTCAGAGCTGCTGGCGTTTTGCTGTTTTGGAGACAAATTGTTGCAAAGCCGCCATCTAAACATCTCAAACTATGACCAGAAAAAAAAAAAGTTAATTATGCAACTTTTGGCAGAAACACAATTAGAAAAATTGGCAGAGATGCAGGGACCATCTTTGCATCTCCATCATCTTTTAGAGAAATTATAAAAATAAATTAATTTATAGAAATGAACATTTTCACAATTTTCATCCAAAACCATGGAAATGTTTGCTCAAATATTGACATAACCATGTTTCTTTTTCTCCAGATCATCACCAAAATCAAATGGCATAATGATTCGAACGCAGAAACTGTCGACTACATCTGTGACAGGATATTTGAGCTGACGGACAAAAACAAAGACAGTAAGTGAAAACCTGGAGGAAGACGACCCATTTTAAATGAACAGTATCGTTTCCGTTCAGTGTGACCTCTTGAACTTTGTGTTGTGTCTGTAGGTCAGATATCTTTGGAGGAGTTTATTGAGGGAGCAGAAAAGGATCCGTGGCTCATGGAGCAGCTCAGACTGGACTTGGCGCCTAAAACCTGGTTCATTAAGAACCAGGAGAAGAAGACCTGAGTCCTCCAGACTGTGGGGATGTTCAGCCTGACCATCATGAAGAACATTTCAGCAACATACACACTGGATTAAACCTCAACGGCCAGCCTTAATGTTCAGGTTCCGGTTTTATGGAAAAAGGTTTTTCAACCGGCAGTCCATCAGGTTGGAGTGTCCAGATAGAGGATCTCCAGCTGTTCCTCTGTTCAGTAGGAAAGTTGATTCTGTCTGCTGAACCGTTGCAGAGCTGGCCAAACGTTTTGGATCGACCCATTTTCATTTTTCAAGCAGAAGCCTTTTGATCTCGGTCTCATTTGAAGCTTATTCCTCCCACTGCTTGAACTTTTGCTTGAACTTTTGGAAATCTCCAAGTTTGGATAAATCTAGCAATCTGTAACTGACAACTACAGGCTTAAAAATGCCTTTTTACACTGTTGTGGCCTCACATTTTAAAAAGTAAAACCTTCCTCCATCATGGAAGGTTGATGTTTTTATTGTACGACTTTCTGAACCACATTTTGTCTCTTTTGCTGAGCGTCTGTTGTCAGACGACCCATATGAACACCTGAATCCAGGAGTCTGTAGAGCCCAAACTACAAGCCCTTAAGTCAGGCAGCTCAACTTTATTTTATTTAAGGATATTTTGGTTTTATTCACTTTCAGATGCACACATATTTTTCTGCAAACACATAAATGGACATTACAAAAATCAGAAATATTATAAAATGTATTTCTGAGGTCAGTGACCAAACTGGACTCTGAAAACACCTTGACATTTTTTCTGATTTCATTTGTCGTCACGTTAAAAGGAAATATGACTAGAAAATAACTGTAGCTATACTTTAGATGGTTTTCACTTTGGTCTGAAACTGTTTTTCACTCTGTGCCTGATTTAAACAAATTATCACATGTTTTTTTACCTGAAATGTTTCAAAGCTTCATTTAGAAAAATCTATGATAAAACTGGGGTGATGATGAGTAGCTGGTGCAATTTTTAGCTGCTCAAACTCTTCATTAGACTTTTACTGAAAAATAAATGAAACCTTTGGAAAAATGACCAGTTTGATTCTCTTTAAGCTCAACTTTCTCATCATTTATGATTTTAATGTTTTTCCCCCCAGATTCCCATCAGTGTAACAGGTTGATGTGTTAGTTTCTGTGTTCACAGGAATCAGACTGCAGATCCAAACGATCCTCCAGTCGCTTCATGAAGACCTTCTGGGGGCTTTTACTGTATTGATTTAGACTGACTATTCTTAGCCTGCAAGGCTCCTTAACCTGCCAGCATTATATCTGCTGGCTTCACACAGACGCTAACGAGAGACGCCCTTTTACTTCCACACTTATTTTTAAGATTAGGAGGCGAGATTAGAAGGCCAAGAAATCAGGCTTTGGTCAGGTTTCTTAGGGTGATGCAGCTGTGAGTGTTTCTGGACCATCAACTGCAATCAGAAACTCAATCCAGAACTAGAAAGTGTGCGTTTCCTAAGGAAATGCAAATGTGAATGCTGAATGCTTTTGGTGAAAACGGCAAAAACGTCTGAAGCCACCTGCTGAAGACTTGCAGAAAAGTAAGAAAAAGTCCATGCAGCGTGAAAAACCCAGGTAAAAACCAAAATTAGCTAAAAAGCTAAAACCAGCTAAATACGAATGATAGCAAATAGGCTACCACTAGCATGCTGGTTACAGTAATATATTCCATGCAATGTAAAAAAAAAACCTCATGTAAAGTCTAAAATTCCTTCTGATAAAAACGGAGGGTGAATGAGGGTGAATGAAATCCAAACCTTTCATGGTTCCTGAGATACCAACATTTGTTTGGAGGCATCGTTTAGCACAGAGACTACAAAAAACATCCCACATGCAGCATGAAAAAAGCTCTAATTATTCCCAGGTGTTAAACAGGATAAAAGCTGTTAAACTGCCAACTTCAAAATGGCTGCTGCCTTGTTTCCTCCATGACAGCCCTGAAACTAGATGAATGGTTGTAATTCTCAATTCTGCCACAGGATGGAGCAGTTTCCCCCGAGGGGTGAAAAATTTATAAAAAGCTGAATATTATAAAAAGTATGAAGGTTATGAATACCAAGCGATATAGCCAGCATTAGGAGAGCAAAATGAATAGTATAAAAGTTGAATGGTGAAAATAGCACAAAATATGCAGGAGAAGAACCCCGGCGAAGTTTACGGAGCAACCAGAAAAGTGGAACTCTAATAATTCACTCACTGATTTACCAACCAAACGAAGCTTCTAATGAGGAAAGGAAAGACAAATTTTACCCAAAAAGATATTTTCACTCTAATGGTGCAGAAAAGCAATTAGCATTTAATGGTGGAAAAGAAGTTAATCACATCCCCTACTCAAACGACTCTCTGCAGGCCCATGGAACAGGCTGACCATCTCATTTACCCCAATTTTATAAATCAAAACTGCCTCTGATACTGCAAGGCAACCAGACTCACCATTCTGTCAGTCAAAGCTGCAGGACTGGATGCTGACGAAGGAAAATACATTATGCATTCATTTTATATCAATTTACTATTTTTTTTGTCCCTCGTCTTTAAAGATCCAAGAGGAATAGCTGATTCATTTTGTTTAGAGTAAAATAAAACGTGAACAAATCTACTTACGTTTATATTTTTGAAAGTAAGAAAAACAACGAGGCATTTTTTTAAAATAATTAATAAAATAATAGTATAGTAATCCACTTTCTCATTGTGTACTCACATGAAAAGGAGGCAATTTCAAAAATGTTTTTAATCTTCTTAGGTTGGAAGCAAAACCGGAAATGATATCTACGTAGTTCTCCTGGAAAATATTGCTTCTTTGATTCATGTATTTCGTTATGAATGAAAAAAAAATAGCAGGAAAAACAAATGACAACAGAACAGAAGACTTTATTCCTTACCTGTATCAATGTGATATGCATTTTAGATCCATGCGAATATAATTTATTGGAGATATCTCTTTTTGTTGCTGCTGATGGAAAAAGCATAAAAAGGTTTCTTCTTCCTGTTCGAACTGCGCATGCGCAGACATTTCTCAGACTGTTGACAAATGTGTGCGAGACCTCTGTCCCGTTGAAGATTTGTACTCTAAATGTAATAAAATGTAACTTTGCTGGACTCTTCTGGACCAGGTGTTGACTCGGGCGGGTTCTTCATGAAGTTGTGAGCGCGGTAAGCTTTCAAACTGAACAAGCTGCGTGTTTTATGAGCCGACGGGGAGCCGAGAGGCATTTAAATGGTTAGCTAAGAAGTTAGCTCCAAGCTAGTGGACGGTGTGTGGCCTTAGCTTGTTTTAAAGCAGCGTTTTAATCTTCTGACATGTCTGTGCGTGTTGCTGAAGCTTTAAGGTGTATCTGTGGCGTCTGTACTGTGTTCATGAAATATAATATATGGATTTGGAAGTAAGAAAATAACACAGCAGTTCATAATCTGATCAGGAATGTCTTTTAATTGGCTCCTGCTCTGCTGGGTTTGGGCTGGTTTTAACTGTTGCTCCTCATAAACTCGGAGATTAGCCCAGTTTAACGTGTCAGAGCTGCACCAGTTTAAGCTGCTGTGGTTTTGCGTGACAGAACCAGTCTGACCGGATTTCTGTCTGCACTCTGTGGCTGGACAGCCCAACAGGCTCAATGAATGAGGCAGATCATGTGTTGAACAGGCCTCGGGTCCTGACACAGGTTGGCTTGTTTCTGCTTCAATGGGAATGTTATGTTTCCATAAATCTGGGGAATAGTTGGAAAGATTCACCAGGCAGCTCATATCCTACATAAGCTGGTTAAAAAGAGAAAATAAAGCCTTCTGAGGAATGTTAGTGTTAAGATATTAGACATTACCATCAGGTATTCCATGGCCTGTTTATTTATTTTTATTTTATTTCTCCATTTTAATATTTTAAAATGGTGTTGATCAGTAGTTTTCCACATTTTATGATTGTGTGTTTCTACTTACTGGCTGCTTTTACGCTTATTTAAAGTCCCCTATTTTGTATTACAACTAATATTGTAAATATAATTGTTTTATTGCTTGCTATGCTAGTTTTCTGGGACATAACAATTCGTCAGGAATTAAATATTCATATATATTCATATTCTATTCGTAAGCAGAGCTTGCATTTCAACAATTTAGCCATGAAGCTATTATTATTATTATTAGCACTACTTTTTAAATTGCTTTGATTGTTCTTTGATTATTGAAACTAGTTTTTAGAAAATCTGGGGTTGATTATATCAGCTGCAGTTTCTTCCTGTTTTCTGTTTTTCCGAGCTTCCTTCAGTCACTAGATGATGATTACTTTCCATCCTGCAGAGGAGCAGAAAACATCAGACTTCCCTGCCAGAAACAGACTTTGACATGTTGCTGGTCCAGGCTGCAAACAGCAACGTTTTTATTGAATTGTTCTTCAACAGAACCAGTCAGAACCAATCCAACTGAGTTGCAACAAAGGACCGTTTGTTTTTGATGATATAGGAAATAGTTTAGCTGCTTTTTCTCTGCTTGACCAGAAAAAAGAAGATAATATTTTCACAGGAGCTTGTAAAAAAAAAAACCTAGATATTTTTAATCTAAATGAAGTTTTTCCTTACATTTAAAACCCAGTCAGCAGGTATATTGAATATATTTAGTTTCATATCTGAGATTTTGTCATTCCACCAGCAGCTGGTTTAACATCCTGCAGGAGTTTCTCTTCTGTCCAGCTTGGCTCCTGTCCCAGCGGTCACATGACCCACATGGCTCACCTCTGACCTCAGCGTTTCTGCTGAGCTCACTTATCTGATTCCCTCACATGGTGATGATGAATATTTAAACATGAGAGTCTTTGTTAGCTGCTCTGGTGTTTCACTCCAGAGAACCGTTTGGATCCTGTCAGAAACAAAGTTATATGGATTGTATGATAAATATATAACTATGATATTTGATATAGATTGAATTACAAAAATATACAGTTTTCTATTTTCCTGCACAAGTTCAAACCAGACACTGTGCATGATGCTGCCACCACTGTTGGTTCAGCTGCAAAGAGAAACGACCGGCTGGCTGTTCGTTTGAAAGTTTAAAAATAAATTCTAGATCCTTTAAGATAAACTTTCATGAACGTGATGAGCGCAGGGAAGGTTTGGGCCTCTGAGGGAGTAAATGGAAAACTGGAAACTGGAAACTGCATCAGAGAAGGAAGTTAATGATCAAACTGTTCCTCCAGAACCACAGATGGAAAATAATTGTTAAATGGATTCATGGTCCAGCCGTGTTCCCATGTGAACGCACGTTTGGTGTTGGAAAAAAAAAAATATTTGACAGGCTCTTTGTTAATTTTCTCACCATTTATAATAATCAGCATCAGTAACTCCTGTGTAAGCATTTTGGACAGGAGGATTAATGACAGAAATTACATCAGAACCAGATTAATTCATTTAAACATCCAGAAGGAACAATAACTAGTGAAGCACCAATCACATTTCCTTTGAGGTTTTTATCAATTTCATCCGTTTCTGATTACAAATTGTAATGACGAGAACACATAAAAGGAAAAGAGAGAAAACATTTTAAACACAACATAAAATGGACCAATTACAAGATAATCCCCATTTAAGTGTCCATCTTCCCTAACCCTCTTTAATGTATTAATATTGTTTGCTGTTGGTTTGAGTTATTATGGACCAAAATGAGTTGAGTTTAGAAAACCATGTGTTTGTTTCATGTGAGAACAGATCAGTAAACTACGCCTCTGCTGAGGGTTTATGAAGGACTCAAACCAACAAGGATGATTCAGACTGGGTAGAAAAACATTGAATGTTTCTTTATTTGAGCTGCGGGACGTTAATCTGATTAATCTGGTCTGTTTCTCCTAGAAATACCTGAACAGCAGCCCTTTGTTGGAATGTGAAAGAGAAAGCTGACTTCCTGTGTGTGTGTGTGTGTGTGTGTGTGTGTGTGTGTGTGTGTGTGTGTGTGTGTGTGTGTGTGTGTGTGTGTATTCCAGGCCTCTAATCAACCATGCTGAAATGGTTTTCTGGGGAAGAGGGAGAGCCCGGCTCTGCTGTAAGTCCTGCATTTACATCATTTAAAAGCAAACTAAAAGAGCAATAAAATGAAATAAAAATATCATTCAGTTATAGCTTTGGTTCAGCTGTCCTGCAGATTGTAGGTGCATTTCTGCTCCAGATGGTGAATTCCCTCATCAGCTCCGGTCTTTCAGCTCCGACTCGGAGCAGCGATGCACCGCTGCAGGATGGCAGCTCTCCAGTTCTGGAGCATTAAAATGATCTGATACTTTTGATCTGCTGCATTTTTACAACCAGCTTTCACCAGCAGTGATAACTTTTGAAGCTCCAGGTATTTCTGACATCATACCTGCAGGTTTATCTGTGTTAACGTTGAGCTTAATGTCCAGATTAACAGGAATCAGTCAAACTGCTGAGCTGGTGCGTTTTACTGAGCTACAACTTCCTGTTTGAATCCCATTCAGCTGTTTTCAGTATGAAGGCAGTCATTCATAACATCGTTCAATTGTTATCAGAAGAGAAAAGGCATATTGAAATGCTGTATTTGCTTTATTCAGAGCAGCATTTAGAAAGAAATGTAAAATGTATGTATTTAATCAGAAGTTTATTCCTGTGCTTCAGTTTGAACTGAAGCTCAATGTAAAGTAGAAAGTTTGCTGCATGTTTCTCACTCTCAACATCTGCCATAAATTCTCAGGGAACTTCAGCATTTATATTGAAAAGGATGAAAAACTAAAGTCTGGAAACCTGAAGTAGAAACCTGTCAGTTATTCTGATTATTTTCACTGCATTTCTATTAGAAATCAGAATAAAGAATCAATAAGTTCTTAGTACTATGCTTTGGTTAGATAAAGTTTTATCCAGAATCAGACTGATCTGTGTGTTTTCTCGTTCCTCCTCAGGGCGCCGGCTCCCCTCGCGGCGCTGCTGCAGCTTCTGTTGGCGCTGCAGAACTTCCTGTGGAGGAAATGGCGGAGCGGCTGATCCAGACGGAGCAGCTCGTCTCCCAGCTGAAGGAGCTGATCCGGGAAAAAGACGCCGCGCTTCGCTCCAAAGACGACCAGCTCAAGGTGAGGGCGGCTCCCCGCCAGGCTCCGCCCACAACCTGGTGCCGGATTAGGTTAACCTTTAACCCCTGGAGGCAGAGTCCAGCAGTCACTAGGAGACGGGATGTGAGATAAGAACTCAGTGAACGTTTGATCTGAACGCCAAAACAAAGACAAACCATATTAATTAATATTGATTATCCTCCATATTTAATGCAGCTGATTGTTCCTCTGACTGGAGGTGATTTATCGTCTCTGTGCCTCAGGGGGAGAAGGAGGCGTGTGAGGCCAAGCTGTCCAAGCTCCGCCTCCAGAACAAAGCCAAGGTGACGTCTCTGACATCACAGCTGGAGGAGCTGAGGAAGCAGCAGGGAGAAGCCGGAACGCCGACCCACAGCAAGAAGGTCTGGGAAAAGACAGGATCTCTGCAGACACATGAACTGTACAGATTTAATTCAGTTTTGGTGTTTACCTTTTATTATTATTTTTTAGATTTTACTATTTAATTTTTTTGTTTTACTTTAAAATATGTTACAGTTGTTATTTTACTACATATTCTAGTACATTAATGTTGTATTTTGCTCATATTTAATATTTAATCTCCAGTTGTTGTTTTTTACTTTGGTTTTATTTTTGTCTTCAGGTTTATTTACTTTTTTATCTGTTTTATTTACATAATGATGATCGTGATGATGATGATGATCGTGATGATGATGATGATCGTGATGATGATGAT
>NW_006800211.1:590807-592693 GCF_000485575.1 Poecilia formosa | reverse complement strand
ATCATGATGATGACGATGATCATGATGACGATGATCATGATGATGACGATGATCATGATGACGATGATCATGATGATTACGATGATCATGATGATGATGATGATGATGAGTCGTTGCTCCTCAGGGTTCCTCAGAGGGAGGAGGAGAGCAGGCCAGTCGGGGGAAGATCGTCCTGCTGAAGAAGAAGCTGGAGGAGCTGGAGCAGCAGCTTTCTCTGAAAGATGGAGAACTGCAGAACAAGGTGGATGATATTCACAGGCCAAATTAACTCAGTTATTTCTGTCTGCAGTTATTCTGTTTGGGAGACGTCTTGGTAGACGTTAATTATTCCTGAATGATTCCAGAGGAAGGAGCTGGAGGTCCAGCAGCAGCGAGGAGAGGAGATGGACGCCATGCTGACAGAGAGGGACAGGAGGCTGGCAGAAAAGGAGGCGTACATCGTCCACCTGCAGACCGGACTGGCTGCAGATCATCCTGTAGCTGCTGCACCGCAGCAGAAGGTGAAGCTCTTCTGACATCCAGGCTCTGCTTCTCTGATGGAGGAAGCTTCCACATGTTTTAACTCCTGTCTTCTTCTCAGGCGCTGGAGGTCGGCGGAGAGACGCAGGAGCTGCAGCTGCTGGTACAGAGCCTGACCAAGAAGGTGGAGGAGTCAGAGGAGCGTTACAGTCTGCTACTGGAGCAGACGGACAGCCTGAAGGAGCTGCTGGCCTCAGAGAAGGAGCAGTACAGCCAGAAGGAGAGCATGTTCAAGCAGAACGTAGGTTTAACACGCCAGCTCAAACTGAGGCTGCAGAGGCAGAAATAACGCCGCCATCTTGTTTTCAGATCCAGACGTTTAAAGACATCATCATTCAGAAGGATAATCAGCTGACGGAGATCAACCAGATGCACGAACAGGAGCTGTTCAGGCTGGCGGCCAAATCAGACGCCAGCGCCGACCTGGAGCAGGTACCAGCACCGCCGCTCACCGACCAATGAAACGCTTAGAAACTCCTTCTAACTTCCTGTTTCCCCCCAGCTGCTGAAGGCTCTGAAGCAGAAGCTGCATGAGAAGGAGGAGGTCCTGAACGGGAAGACGCAGGTCATCGACGTGCTGCAGGGAGAGGTGGACGGCAGGGACCAGCAGATCAAGGTCAGCAGGTCCTTTCTCTAAACCAAACCAATAAACAGGAACAATCAAGCTTGTGGCCCTTTGGTTACCTTAAGGGAAGTGACATCAATAAATGTCACTTTATGTAAATGTAATTCTCTTCTTACACTTTCATAAACAGTAAGAATCCGTAATGCTTCATCATCGATATCGTCCCATTTTTGTCATCATTTTTAATGTGTCGACCTCAAAAGTTTCGACTCTCCTTACAAATAAAACCCAGACAAAAGTATCATGAATGTTTATTCATCTCTCAGTCCAGTGCAAACACACGATGTTGCTCCAGACAGTTTAACATAGACTGATAACTGGACTCATCCTGAACACACCATCACTATTCTGAAACACGGTGGTGGCAGCATGATGCTTTGGGGACAGGGAGGCTGGTCAGAGCTGATGGTTCCCCCTCCATCATCCACCCTGAGCAAACAGCTGGAGATGATATGGGATGGCTGAGATTGAAGCAGATCCTTGTGTTTGAATGGCCTAGTCAAAGTACAAAATAAATCTGTGACAATACTTGACAATTGTTGTTTAGAGACATTTAAAAGAAGATTGAGGAAAACATTCAAAGCCCAACAGACCAGCAGCTGCACCTGTAGGGACAAGAGCTTATTGCAAAAGCTTTTCACATTTTTATTTATTCATTTAATATGTATTTTTTATTTCATGTTTATTTTATTTGTATATATTTTAAATTTTTTTATTTTATGCATTTTTTATTTTAGCATAT
>NW_006800211.1:582935-589965 GCF_000485575.1 Poecilia formosa | reverse complement strand
AAATGTATTTTTTTTATTTTAATTTAAAAATCATTTTCCTTCCATATTGGAATCTTTTCTGCTTCTTGTTCATCAGATCCTGATGAAATAAATCATGGTTTCTTGTAGCAAAATGAATAACTGCAGAAAGGTTCCTGTGGTGTGAATACTTTGGGTCACGTTGTGTCGGTTCTCTCTGACCCGACAGGAGCTGACGGAGCGGCTCCAGCGGCTGCAGGTGGAGCGGGAGAGCCTGGAGTCCAAGATGGAGGCGGAGAAGCACGTGATGCGAGCGCAGCTGCGGGACCTGATGGAGAAGCACCAGGTGGAGCTGCAGCGGCTGAGCGCGCAGCATCAGGACCAGATGGAGCGACTGCAGACGGAGCTGCTGGGGCAGCTGGAGGAGCGCCGCACAGCCTCGCCTGCAGCGGCGCCACCTGTCTGCCAGGAGGCCTCAGGAAGCGGGAACCTGCCGACGGATCCGGCCTCCGTCCAGAGGATGGCGGAGCTGGAAGGTTGGATTCATTTAACTAGTGATCTGGAACATCTCTGGTTGGTTTCATGGTTTCTGTTAGTTTAATTAGTTTTCTGTTTTCTTTCAGCTCAAGCAAAGCAAAAAACGGAAGAGGCCAGCAGGTCAGAGGCCAAGTTCCTGAAAATAAAAGCTTGGTCCAAGTCTCGGATCCGACAGCTGGAAGAGGAGCTGAAGAAAAGCCAGGTGAGTTTTAACGCTTCCTCTGCAGCAGCTGCAGTGAAACTCGTTTCAATGAGGCGATTTCAAGGTTTGGAAATTTCTGTTCAGCTGAGCAATAAAGTATAATCCAAAAGTGAGTAAAGCCTAAAGTTGAAAAATATTATTTACAGCTGAAACCAGATATTTCAAACGTCTAATAAAACACAAAGGCACATTTTTCTCACCAACTGAAGTTGAATCAAACTTAACTTTTATTGTTTCAGGTCAGTCAGAATTTCCAAAATGATTTGTATTTTCTAAATGCCAGAGAAAGTAGCAGGAACATTTTCATAGATATTTAGCATGTTGTGTTTAAGCATTTGAGCAGGAAAATCATTTAGCTCAACAGTTTGTTTTAATGTAATGAACATGTTTTATTACTGATGGATCAATGACTTATTCTGTGTCAATGAACTAAAGGTTGAATAAGGTAATAAATGCTCACAGCCATCACCATCCATGATAACTCGGGTACATTTTGAATTAATGAGTTACAACGATATTTAATTTCCCTTTGGGGTTTTATATGTTAAAGTTCTTGAAATTGGGGGATTTGTTGAATTGTTTTTGTTCTCAGACCAATCAGGTGTGTGAGACATTTCAAAACGAAAAAATATTATATTTTAGTTTGTTTATCTTGTCCCTGGTGTAGAATGTATAATCCTATCACGAGACATTATTAACTTAAACTGTCATTGGGAATTGAAGATATTTTTTAGTTCATTTGTTTTGTTTTCATTCCCAAAGTTTGGAGGAGGAAAAACTTCAAACTTACCTTTAAACTGCTTGAAAATTGATTAAATGTTTCTGTGGATAAATGTGTGAACTGTAAAACGGAGCAGATGGAAATAAAACGTTTTCTGCTTCCTGTAAGGCTGGCGTTGCTCCTCCGGACCTGACGGCGCTCCGGGGTCGGATCACGGCTCTGGAGGAGGAGAGGGAGGAAAACCAGTGGAAGGTGGATCAGTACGAGGAGCTGAGGGCGAAGAGCGGTAAGCAGACCGGACCCGGTGATTTTCCTCTGACTGGAGGCCGTGAACATCTGGCCGTTTCCCGTCAGAAATGCTGGAGGCGAAGCTGGTGTTGTACGAGGAGCAGCAGAGGACGCTGCAGGCCGAGCTGGAGCAGTTCACCAAGAGGGCGGCCTCCCAGGTCGGCACCGCTACCCCCGCCTTCACCCGCCGAATCCCGACCCGCTCCTCACCGGGTCTGCCCTCTGTCTGCAGGCCAGCGAGTCCGGCAGCGCCGACGACACCCAGAGCAAGGTGCTGGAGTGGCAGGAGATGGTGGCGGAGGCGGCGAGCGCCCGGGACCGAGCCCGGGAGGAACGGGAGGAGAGGGCGGCCATGGCGCTGCGGATCAGCCACATGGAGGAGGAGCGAGAGGGTGAGAGGCAGCTGCAGGATAGGAACCAGAACCGGATCCTTCTGCTGATCCGCTCACCTCATGCACACCTAACCTGCTCCGTCATCCGTCATAACGCAGCAACTCACATTTTTATTTTAGTCTCATTCACCTCTACAAAGCACATCACACTAAATCTGGCCCGCCAAAGCTGTTATGTTTTTATTTACTTATTTATTTTTATCCTGGTAAAATGGATAAAAATCCATTTTATCCATTTTAATTGAGAGGTTTATTAATGAAAAGCCTCCCTGATAAGGACTCCTCTCTGTCCTGACCAACAAATTCAACACAGAAGCACAGACACCAGTCAGTCCATCCAGTTTTTTGAAGAAATTTATGCAAAAAATCAGCAGATTTTTTGTCAGTAATGCATAATTGTGAGATTTTTGCAATTTATTTTTTTTGCAAAAATTGCCTTAAATTATTTTGTTCAGAGCTGAAACTGTTTATAGGATTCATTGTGATTAGAAGTACTTTATTCATCCCAACCGGGAAATTACTGAAATTAAATGATTATAGAAATAATTGTCCAATCAGTAATCGATTAATCGTTAACTCAAATACACAGACTTTGAAAAAAGCCAAAAATTGTACAAAAAATATCATCTAATATAAATATAAAGACTGTAAATGTGTTTTATCCAAAGTTCCTCCAGTTTGAGCTTCAACTGGCATCTTTTGTAATCCAATTATTAATTGGTTAATCTGAAAATTAATTGATTTACAACTGATCAAGTGTTCACTAAAGGAAATGCTATTATTTTAGACAATAGAATGTTTATTTTCTTATTTTAATAAAGGAATTGTTTATTTTCCTCTTTTGGTGTATTTCTAATTTTGAGTTAAAAGTTCTGCAGAATGTGGCAATTTCTTTATCTGATTAATCGTCCGAATAATTGATAGAATCGATTCCTTAAATATTTGGTAGTTGCAGCTCGAAATGGGTTTAAGTGATGCTAACTCCCTCCTGTAGGTGGCAGTATTTCAGCTGTTTCAGTCTAAATTAAATTTCTAAATTAACGCCACGAAACTTGTGATTTGCCAAAAATCACAAAAACAGTTGTGAAATCCTTGATGGACTGATCAGTGTGAAAAGATGCTAAATATGATTTAATTTTAAGAAGTACTTAATGAAAAAACATCTATTTATTAATATTTAAACAGTTTAATCTTGGGTTTTATCAAAACGTTGTGACACAGCCGGCCCTTTAAGAACATTCATGACCTTGATTTGACCCAAAGTGAGGATGAGTTTGACCCCTGCAGGTCCGTTCTGGCTGCAGCCATCGTGTCTCAGTGAGCCCAGAGTCTGTGGAGTGTTTTTGTGTTTCTTGCCCTCTGTTGTCTGACTGAACATCATTTCTGTTTCTTTATTTCCCCTGTCGTCTCCGGCATCATGTGGGGGATCTGAGTTAGCGTGCGCTGCCTCCCGCCTCCCTCTCCAGCGCCCTGCTCCGGGGATGGGAGCAGCCACTCAGAGCGGTTTCCCATCAGTTTTGTGCATGCAGGCTCCTCCACACCTGCAGCGCAGCTCCGGCTCCCTGCACTGCCTGGGGCTCCTCTCAGCTTTACGGGGTTGAGCTTCAGCCAGTGCAGAGACGGGCCGCGCTGCAGAGTCTGTCGTTTAGTTTCCCTCTGTTTTTACTCCATTCCCCCTCTCTTCTTGTCCTCTGTGCCAGTTTTTCTGTTTGTCCGGACTCTAATGGTTGCGCTGCAGCAGTGTGTCCTGGTCTCAGTGTTTGGGAAGATTTGCACTAACTGAGGAGTAAAATGCTTCAGACGGAGATCCTTCGCTCTCATCCTTACTAACAGGCAGATTGGTGTTTAACTGACGCATTATCAGTTGAATACTGAAAATATTAACTGATATAAAAATAATTAAGAGTAAGAGGTCACTGGTTGTAAAATTACTGCATCTTTTAAGTGCAGTTGGGGCGTCTGCTCTAACACACAGACTATGCCTTTAAAGACTTTTTTACTCTTTGGATACTGTATTTAATGTATCTTTTTGTTAATCTGTGTGACAGACCAACACAAATACATTATTTCCACCTTTTTTACATGTAAAAATCAGAAAAGTGTGTCATGTATTTGCATTCTCCCCCCTTTACTGCAGTAACCTTCAAGAAAATCTTTGCAACCATCAGAAATTACAAAATTATTGAAAGATCTACGCAGAACCAAACAGATTGAGATCCAAAACTTATTCTCACATTATTATAACTTTACTCTCATAATAATCCAACCTTATTTTAGTATTATAACTTTATTCTCATAATATTACAACTTTATTTTAGTATTACAACTTCATTCTTGTGATAATCCAACCTTATTCAAATAACATTATGACTTCATTCTCATAATATTTCAATTTGATTTGGGGAAAAATATGCAAAGCTGCTGCATCCATCCAATGGTGGTTCTTGAACATAAAAGCACTCCACACTTTTCAGATTTTTATTGTGAATTAATTGGAAGCTTTGTATCATTTTTCTTTCCTTTTGAAAAATCTGCATTCATTTGTGTTGGTCAGTCACATAAAACCCCCTGAGATAAACTGGAGTTGGGTTGAAGTCGGTTCTGACTCTGAGCAGGACGCAGACTGAATCGCTTTACCCCATCGGATTTCGGGAACTTTTCCATCTCTTCCTAACTCTGCTTGTTGTGCACACACTAATCAGGCTGAACACACTGTGTCCCCTCTCTGCCTCACCCTCTGCTTGGAGCTGCCCTCCACCTTTCCTCCCCTCCACCCTACCAAGCAGCCTGTCTGCACAAAACGGATGGGACCGTCTGCGGCGGTCTGTTCGGACGCCGCCCTGCTCCCGTCCTGAGGAAGCCTCTCAGATCTGCACAGATTTCACGTTTCAGCGCTGAAGCGTTGGCTTTTAAGTGTGACTCATAAAGACGGGCTCTGTCCTTCCTCCCTCTGCCACTCGTACGCCCGTCTCCCATATGTTTGAATGCTGTTTTCCTTTGCAATGCAAATTAGGTGTGCATGGCTTTGAGCGTTGTCTCTTCATGAAGTGTTGCAGACATAGAAATCCATATTTTTCTCCATCCCTGATTCTTTCACCTCTCCTCCAGCTCCACTCCTCTTTGCTCAGTGTTTCCACTCTTAGAAAAAGCTTTTTCTGTGTGTGATTTCCATATTCTTCACCACCAACACCGTCCACATCGTCACGCTTCTGCTCATCTGTCCAGTCCACCCTAATGTTCACTTCCATCCACAAACTCGCCTCCCCCCTTTCCCCTGTGGCACAAAACTGATTGAGGATGACTGGTTCTTTCCTGGCTGCTCCGATCCAGCTCTGGCCACCCGGCAGCAGGAGTTGGAGGAGGAGCTGGCTCAGGCTCGGGGGCTGGCCCGACCCGGGGCCAAGAAGCTGCTAGCTCCGGCCCATCGAAGCCTGCAGGTTGGTGCCAACTCCATTTATTGTAGAGTTTTTCTTGCCTTTGATTTTAAATCATTCTTTCTGATTTATAAAACTTTTAAAAATTAAATAATGGCTAATTGTTTATGAAAATGAAATTTAATACATAAAATTTTAATACACTGTAATTGTGTGTTTAGAAATGTTTTTTCTTGCCTTTTGATTTTTTTGTTCATTAATAATTATTTAATCTTTAAAATTAAATGATTAAATGTTTAAGAAAATAAAATTAAAAGTACTAGAAATATATTATTTTAAAATAAATAATTGTCAGCCATAATTATTTATTTTAAAGTAATATATTTTTATTGTTGTTTATTTATTTCAAAGGGGCGATGAACATCACGTAATATGCCAGTTAACCTAGTTTTCATCTGTAGTTTCATCAGTAAACCTGCAGGGACGACCAGGTGTCATGAAGTATTAATATTATCAGACATTAATACTTATGTTGGGTTTCTTTTCATCTTGGGGGGGCAGTATTATGTATTTTCCAGGCAGATAGTTTATTTTATAGCACAATCAAGTAACTGCGGTGTGTTACACACACGGCCGCTCTGTTAACCCTTTAGCAACGATTTTCCCAGCGTTGCTCTGAGAAGCAGCTCCTTTAATGACCTTCTAAGATTTAAATCTGATCAGATGAATGGATTAACTAATTCTGCAACAGCTGGAAACACAACAGAGAAGTTGGTGAAGCAACAGTTTGGGAAGGGTCAAAGGTCATCTCCAGATTGCCTCTTTCCGCAAAATCGATTATTCCCCAAAGGAAAACCTCTCAGACAGCCGCCAGTCTTCTCAGGAGTGGATGTCCCTCCACCATCTCTCACGCTACAGGCCTCAGTTAGCACAATCAAGGTCAAAGGTCATGACTCTGAGCCAATATGGCTGCTCGAATGGGTAAAAGGAGAAGGCCTGTCTAGAAGCAAGATGGCAGCAGATTTAGGTTGGCAAAGCTGCATCTGGATGAAGGACGTGTTGGACCGAACCCAGCAGATCAGCCTAAACTCATTATGATCTATGGAGCACGGTGGTGGAGGGTGGATGGTGTGGGCTTGCTTTGCAGCCACAGAGTGGATTTTTAATGTAAATATCGTGTTTTTAGGAGGATTTTGAGTTCGACGGACAGGCGTCCTTCCAGAACCCGGGCAGCACCTCGGAGAGCACGACCCCGATGGAGGGAGAGAACATGGGAGGTTGGTGGCCCGAGTACAGTTCTCCTGACACAGGTGTGAGACCCGCCAGGCAGCTTTCCACCGGCATGCATTCAGTCACCTGCACTGTGGGAAGCTTCAGGTCCTTTGGGTTGTTTTGTTTTCTCCATAACACCATGTTGGATGACTGGCTGTTCATTCCCGTCTGGCCCGGTAAAAACCACTGGGATCTCTGGTAAAAACCACTGGGATCTCTGGTAAAAACCACTGGGATCTCTGGTAAAAACCACTGGGATCTCTGGTTAAAACCACTGGGATCTCTG
>NW_006800211.1:565336-580234 GCF_000485575.1 Poecilia formosa | reverse complement strand
ACTGGGATCTCTGGTAAAGGCCACTGGGATCTGTGGTAAAAACCACTGGGATCTCTGGTTAAAACCACTGGGATCTCTGTAAAACCCACTGGGATCTCTGGTTAAAACAACTGGGATCTCTGGTAAAGGCCACTGGGATCTGTGGTAAAAACCACTGGGATCTCTGGTTAAAACCACTGGGATCTCTGGTAAAACCCACTGGGATCTGTGGTTTTTGTGTGTGTTTGGTTTCCAGAGCTCTGCTGTGGCCCAGTCGTCTGTGCCTCATCTTATCGTCACTTTTAAGATTTTAATTTGTCAGACACGTGCATGCTGGTTGAGCTGGCTAGTGTTTGCCTGTGTGTCTCATTAAGGCTTTCAGTTTCAGTGACATCGTTGTGAATGTGGGTTTAAACATGTCGTCCAGCTGCTGTAAGTTTGGTGTTTTTTGGTGTTTCTGCACGATGTTCTCCCATTTTGTTCCTAACGTTTCTCCTTCACCTGCTTCGGGTTTATTTTACTCACCAATCCAAACATTGCATCAGTTTTTATCTGCAGATGGTCGATTACAGAAAATGCACTTTCAACACCAGATTCTTAACAGATGTTTTAGATTGAAAACTGATGTAATTTTTGGTGATTTAAAGGGAACAAACTGAAATGTTGTTTTCTTCACCCTGAATAAAACATGTTCATCCCACTATGCTGACATTCTTTACCCTTTTAAAATCAAAGTGGTAATATTGATGTTCATTAATGAGCAATTATTAAATAAACAGTATTTATTATTGTTTTCTCACCCTTATACGTTTTATTTATGATTTATTTAATTAGCAAAATTAAATAAATGTTTTGAAAATAATATTTGATAGTTGTTTTAAACATTTTTTAAATAACTAATTATTTATTATAAAACTAATATTTTTTTTCTTCTTTTGGTTTTAATTTTTTAATTACGGTTTATAAAAATAAAATTTAAAGTATTAGAAAATGGGTATGTAATTATAATGTATTTAAAACCTATTTTTAAATTTACCTTGTATATTTTAAATTAAGTTTTAAAATCAAATCATTAATGTTTGTAAAAATAAGTTAAAATATTAGAATATCGATCATTTTTAAATAACACGTTATTTCTATTTTTAAATGTTTTTTTATTATGAAATTTGACCCCCTTCAAAACTAGATTACGCCTCAAAGGGTTTTCCTGAAACAAATATTTTAAAATTTCCTGCACATTTCTTTTCTACCATTTCGAATATAATCTCAGTAAATGAAGTTTTCGTTCTCCTGGTTACATTTCTACCTGTGTCTCCTGGCGGTTGCAGATGGATTGCGCTCCGTCGTGGAGGAGCTGGAGCTTGAGAGGAACCAGCTGCAGGAGCAGATCCTGAGCCTGGAGGAGCGGTGCCAGGACCTGGAGGACCGGCTGCAGCTGCAGGCCCGGATAGAGGCACTGCAGGTACGCTCCTGCTCCCCGCATCGCAGCGATACCTCTAACAACCGCTCACCTTCTTAAAGACCGCCTTAACACTGGGGCGATGTAACCGTCCCTCTGATGAATAAGTTGGTGAAATGACGAGTGAACTGCATGTGAAACCCTTCTAACACAGGTGACGTTTGATGTAGATGAAGAAGAGCAGCCATGTTGGGTCTCTCAGGTGTGTTGGGTCGCTCATGTTTGGTGTGCGCTGGAGGCACCTCTGGCGGTGGTGGTGGCTAACGGTGTGGTTGGCGTGCTTGGTTAACCACAGACATGCAGCGCTGACTCACTCGGTGTCACGTCTTCATTACTGAACGTTGAAATGTGGCACAGGGTGGAAATGATGTTCTCCACAAATCCTGTTCAACCAAACTACAAGCACATTTACAAAGCAAATATCAGAAAAGGGAAATGTGGGTTTCATACCTGGAACAGGTTACAAACAAACTTCATTGTGTTTCTCTGGGACTGAATATGACGAACCAACACAGCATTTAGAAACATTTATGGTTTCTAAATGTGGCGACAGCTTTGGGTGGGGTTCCCCACGTTGGGCGCCATTTATGTAGGAACTGAAAACACACACTGCTAAAACATAATTAACCATTTTTCAATGATGGGGCACCGGAAGGAACTCGGAGGTACAGACCAGAAAAATCCGTCTAAAGTTAAATATTTTGATCTGTTAACTGAGTTAAAATTTTATTCTAAGACTCAGAATTACCTTCATGCAAACTGTATAAAAACACAGATAAATACTTAGAAATAACTTAGTTTCTCCCAAACTGCAGCAGATTGAAGTAAAGTTTCTTATTGTGCCACTAAAGTATCAGATGGTTGAATAAAACTAAATGAGATCCTTTATTTCTTACTCTTTATGCTTCAACATGTTGGCCCAAATTCAACATTAAAGTCCAGTTTGCCTTCCTTTGTAAACGTAAACAGCTGCTGTACTTCAGGTCTGTTTGCTGTGCTGAAATTGATCCTGTGATCTTTATCGTAATTTGACCGTTTTGTTTCTGTCACCACAGAATGAGACGGAGAAACTGCAGAGCCAGCTGGCCGGCGTGCGCAGTCAGCACAGCAGAGACACCGAGAAACACCAGCTGCTGGTCAACAGCCTCACCGAGCAGCTCAAAGGGTAACGTGCTGCTGACGGCTCACGTTTCACTTAGAAAATCATACAACTGCTTCCCATAGGCCATGGGCTGGTGTCACATTGAATAAAAATAGTTCAGGTTTATGTTGCTACTATAATTACTCCAGGAAGACAGAATGACCGTAAAGAGTGAGTTTTTTGTCTGTGCAGACTGACTGACACCCAGGAGAGCCTGGAAAGTTCCCTGGTTGAGAAGGAGAACACGTTGGCCAAGACGTCTGAGAAGCTGGAGCTCATCGACAGCCTGAGAGAAACGCTGAGCCAGAGGGAGATCCAGGTCAAAGAGCTCTCCGACAAACTCCTGCAGACCGACCACAGCGTGAGAACCCGAGCTTTGCTTTACCTCTCAGGAACCCAGGCGTCTCCTCAGCCTTCATGTCTGGATTCGTTCTTACAGCTGGAAAACGTGACGAAGAGATGCAGCAGCTCGGAGAAGCAGTGCTCCGACCTGAAATCTGAGGCTGCAGACCTGACGCAGAAGCTGAGTGCGCTGAAGGAGAAGGTGTGTCCAGCAGAGCGAAAAGCCCTCCATGCTTACTGACCACCCTGATGTGTCTCAATCAGTTCATCTTTCTTTGCAGCTGCACCATTTCATGCTGGGACGTTTAGGAAAGTCCAGTTTGAGTATTTTCCTCTGCGGCACGGCCGTTGGTTCAGAGGTTTGGTTCTGTCTTCAGCTCAGGCCTCAGTGTGTCTGTGGCTCTCAGACTGAGATGATTATTTCCTGCTGAAAGGCCCAACGAGCCATCATCAGCCTCCTGCCAGATTTTTTATTAATGTTTATGATAAGAAGCCCGCAGCATCACGGGTCCTCCTGGAGTTTTAGATCTTTGTCTCTACATGTTTACGTTTGTTATGGTTGGTCGGAAACGTTCTTTTCTTTTTTTTTCTTGCATTCCGGTCTGTTTTGGCAAATCTACAAAATTCAGTTTTAAATTTACAATAACATAAATATCAGTTTGTTTTCTAAAATAGCCATGTTTCACTGAAACATGGCTATTTTTTTTTCACACTTGGTTATTTTTGGAGTTTTTAATAAAATGATTGCGTTTCCGTGGCTCTCTGGTGAAACGGTTTGGACACGATGACTGTTGTCATGGCGACATGGTGACCCCAACATGTCGGTCTGCAGTTTCAGCTTTAAACTCTCTGATTATTCCTCATCTTGTAGATTTGGACAGATTTTCCAGGAGGAATTTTCTTGTCGTCGTTTCCAGACTAAAGCTGATCCAAACACGCTTTGCTTGATTAAAATGTTTTCCAGTCTTTCCAATTTTAAAAAAAAAACTTAAAATCTTATTCATGATCTAGAAAAACAGGAAATTAATAGTTTAAGTAAACTTTATATCATGATTATTGCTTCACTCATAAATTACGATTCTCTAAACTTTTCGATGTGAAATGATGCAGCTGCCTAAAAGATGCGTTTAATTTCACAAAACCTTTCTGGGCTTCCAGTGTGGATAGAGATGTAATTTAGCACAAATAATCTGCTAATTTTGGTGTTTCTGTGTCATTTTTTGATCATAATAACTTATTTTGAAAACTATTTTCAGGCCCAAAAGCAAGAGGTTACCATAGAAACGCTGCAGACGGAGCTGGACCAGACCAGTGAGGAGCTGGACAAGCTGAACTCGGCTCACCTGGAAGAGCGAGCCCAGCTGATCCACGACCTCCAGAGCCGCGAACGGGAAATCGACAGTCTGAAGGATGTTCTGCTGGAGAAGGACAGAGAGATATCCAGCCTGGCCGGGAACATGGCCGAGTACGCCGAGCAGCTCAGCGTGCTGAAGCAGGAGGTCAAGGAGAAAGAGGAGAGCCTGGTCCAGGTGGAGAACGCTCTGAGGAAGGCTGAGCGGGAAGCTACGGTCATCAGGGACTCTCAGAACTCCGACCAGCAAACCCTGAACGGCAGAATCACAGAGCTGATGGGGAAGCTGAAGGATGCCGAGGCGGAGCTGGAGAAAACCAAGGAGGAAGGAGAGTCCAAGGCGGCCGAGGCGGAGCACCTGCTGAAGCAGGCCGAAGGCGACAAGAAAACCATCCAGGAGCTGCGAGGACACATCCAGAAGCTGAACGTGAGCCAAAGGAATCATCTCTCTGAATGTGAGACTCACATCTCCTCCCTGAAGGAGCAGCTCACCGTTTCAGCACAAAGGCTGCAGGAGTCCGAAGGAAAGATCCTGCAGCTTCAGGACGAAAACACGACCAGAGAAAAACTGCAGCAGGAGCTGAAGGATAAGGAACAGATTCAGGAAAGGGAGCTGAAATCCTCTAAAGACGAGCAAAACAAACTTTTAGCTCAGGTGGAGAAATACGGCAACCAGGTTGAGACATTATCCAGGAGATTAGAGGAGAAACTTGAGGCAATAAGATCTCTGGAAGACCAAATCAGGGCAGCAGATAAACTGGTGGAAGAGGAGAGGCAGAAGTTTGACTCAGAGAAGGTTAGGTTGAACAATGAGATCCAGAATCAGTCTGAAGGCATCTCCAAAGTCCAGGAGGTCTTAAGAAGCACAGAGACCCAAAAACAAGAGCTGGAGGTAAAACTTAAAGGGCTGAACGAAGAGCTGGAGCTTCAGAGACGCCAAACAGACGAGCTCCGTGAAAGAGTTACAGCTGCTCTTCAGCTCAACGGCAGTCTGGAGGAACAGCTTCAGGTCATCACCGAACACAGAGACAAGCTGCAGCTGGAGGCCAGCGAACGCATCAGAGCCGTTTCAGAAGCTACAGCCGAGAGGGATTCCCTCCACACCCGAATATCTGCACTGGAGACGCAGCTTTCTGACAGCAACAGAGTCATTCAAGGGCTGCAGAGAGAGAGAGAGGATTTAAACCAAGTCATAGAGCAAAGCAACAACTCCAACTCAGAGCTCCTGCTGGAGAAAACCAACAAATGCAGCCGTCTGCTGGAGGCGCTCAGGGAGAAGGAGGAGGAGGCGACCCGGATGAGGCTGCAGGTGGAGAAAACGGAGCGGACCGCCGCTGACCTTCAGTCCAAAACCGAAACGCAGCAAAGTCTGCTGACGCAGCTGGAGGAGACGCTGACTCTGCTTCGAGAGCAAGAGTCCAGTTTGAAGTCTGGGCTGATGGAGACGGACCAGATGCTGAAACAGAAGGAAGAGGAAGAGACCCGGCTGAAAGCTGAAGCTGGATCCCTGAACGAAGAGCTTTCTGAGCTGAAGCAGCGACTTGAAGAGCAGGAGGAAACGTGTCGAACACACAAAGACCAACTGAACGACAGAAACCAGGCGGTGAAGTCTCTGAACGACCAAGTTAACGTCTTCAGAGAAAATACCAGAAAACTGGAATCTGAGGCGGAGTCGAGGAAAACCAAGATGGATGATTTAAATTCCCACCTCCAGACTCTCACCGAGGAAAACCAGAACCTCCGCCTCGCCTGCGAGTCCAAAGAAAACGAGATTTCTCTACAAAGACGGACTGTTTCTGAGCTTACCCAACAACTGGAAGCATCTGCTGAGCAGAACTCCCAGATTAGGGCTCAGATTATCAATCTGACGGCTGATAACCAGAGATTACAGGAAGAGTTGGGGAAAAACATCCAGTTGGTTTCTGACTTAACAGCCGAGAAAAGTTTCCTCCAGGCAAAAGCTTCCAGCCTGGAAAACCAAATCCAAGACAATCAGAAAACCATCAGCGCTCAGACCGAAGAGAGAGAGGAGCTGAGGAAGATCCTGACAGAAAGCCAAGAGTCCAAGGCTGCAGGTCTGCTGGAGAAGACAAACGAATGCACTCGTCTGTCCAGAACGCTGCGAGAGGCGGAGGAACACCTCCAGAGTTTACAGGAGCAGGTCAGTCAGCTGAAAGACGCGGAGAAAACCGTCTCTGAGCAGAGAGCCCAGCTGGAGGCCCGGCAGGACCAGCTGCTGCAGCTGCAGGACACCGTGTCCATGCTGCAGGAGCAGGGCTCGGTTCTGAAGGCCGCGCTGATGGAGAAAGACTCGGCGCTCAACCAGACGGCAGAGGAACGTCGAGTTTATCAGAACGAGCTTCTGACTCAGAGAGAGCTGGCATCGAAGCTGCAGGAAGAAGCCGAGTCAGTCAGGAGAGAAACGTCTGAGATCCGACAGCAGCTGGAGCAGAAAGAGCAGGCCTTCCAGGAGGTCGCTGAGCAGCTGCAGAGTCACAGGGAGGAGCTGAAGAAACGCAGCGAGTCGGTGTTTTCACTCAGCAGTCAGATCGGAGCCATGAACCAGAGCGCCGCAGAGATGGAGGCGGAGATCTCCAGTTTAAAAGCTTCTCTGCAGAAACTCTCTGCAGAGAATGAGCAGCAGCTGCAGCAGAGCAAAGCCGAGGTGACCGACCTGAGGGACAGCATGCAGGCGCTGACGGACCAGAACTGCAGGCTGAAGGCTGAGCTGCAGAAAATGGCGAATGAGCTGGAGCTCATCAGCAGGCTGAGAGCAGAAATCTCAGACAGAGAGAAGGAGCTCAGAGACGTCCAGTCAGAGGCGGAGACAATGAGATCCACCATGCAGGAAAAGGATGAAAACCTGGAGAAACTGCAAGTTTTTGTCCAGCAGCAGGAGCAGCAGCTGAAGCAGGTCAAAGATCACAACGACACTCTGAAGAAACAGCTGTCAGAGCTGCAGGAGACCACCTCCAACCTCAGAGGTCAGGTAGAAACTCTGACCTCAGAGTCAGGCGCGCTGAAAGACGCCCTGGAGAAGAAGGAGCAGTCGAGCCTCGAGTATCAGAGTCACTCCACCGCCACCGTGGAGAACCTCAACTCACATCTGCAAGGCAAAGAGGCCGAGTGCCACAGCCTGAAAGAGAGGATATCTCACCTGGAGGAATCCGTCTCCAAGCTCAGCAGCTCCCTGCAGGTCCAGGCCTCTGAGGCGGAACGACTCAGGGCGGCTTTGGGAGAAAAAGACGCTGCCCTCCTGGAGCGATCCCGGTCTGAGGAGGAAGCTCAGAGGAGAGCCGACGAGGCTTCGCTCTTCAAGTCGCAGTTCATGGAAAGCACAGAGATGGCGTCCCAGCTGCAGAGTCAGAACCAGCTGCTGTCTGCCGAGTCTAAAAACCTGAAGAGGTCAGCAGAGGAGACGCAGCGCGCCTTCACCAACCTACAGGAAAAGTACGCCCAGTCCCTGGAGGAGCTGCAGGACGTCAGGAAACGCCTTGCTGAACGGACAGAGGAGGTCGACGACCTTCGAGCACAAATAGACGAGTCCAGCAGAGGGCGCCAGACAGCAGAAACCACCGTGGAGACTCTGAGGACCGAAGTGTCTCTGATCAGGGACAAGCTGGACAGAAGCCAGGCCTTGAACTCCAGCCTGTCCCAAGAGAAAGAGGGCGCCTTGGCATCCCATCAGGCAAGTGTAACTCAGCTGATGGTTGAAATAGAAAGACTTAAATCCCAACATCTTCAGGTCGCAGAGCAGATGAACGCTCTGACCGAGAACCTGGAGCAGAGAGAGATGGCTCTTCACGCAATAAACAACCAGTACGGCGCTCAGGCCAAGCAGGCGGCCCAGCTGCTCTCAGAGATGCAGAAACTGGAAGAGCGCAACAAGAGTCTGAGCGAGGAGCTACGGCTGTCCGGGGAGGAGCACCGCAAGCTGCAGGCGGAGAGGGAAGAGCTGGAGCAGAGCCGGCATCGGGAGCTGCAGGAAAAGCAGAGCCTACAAGCCAAGGTTAGTGCCAAAGACCAAGAGCTGTCTCTGTTGAAAGAAAACATACAAAAAATAGAGCAGATTCTGCAGGACTCTGAGAAGGAGTGGCTGTCGCTGCTGGACAGGGAGAAGCAGGACAAGAGTCTGCTCACAGAACAGTTAGAACGTCTCAAAACTGAAATGAAATCCAAAGATGTTAAAGTTAATGCTTTGAAGGAAGACTTAGACGGTTTGCAGGACAGACTAGCAGAGGCGTCAGCTGCAGTCATGCAAGGTTCAGACCAGCTGAGCGCTAAAGAGCTGGAGGCGTCGGCATCCAGAGTCCAGCTGGAGGGAGTTCTGGCTTCCATCCAGGAGAGGGAGGAAGAGAACCGGAGCCTGCAGCAGTCGCTGTCGGCTGCAGAAGACGAGCTACGAAGAATTCTGAAAAACAACAATGAAACGAACTCTTCTGGTAGAGAAGGAGAAGAATCATCACTGCAAGACCTGATAAAGTCGGTACACCAGAGTCATCAAGCTGAGATAAACGCTGTGAAGAGAGACCTGGCTGAAACTGCTGCTCAGCTGCAGAATCAAAGGAGCAGCCAAGAGAAGGAACAAGAAGCTCTGGAGAATTTACAGGCTCAGCTTCATGCAGAGCTGCAGAAGAACTCGTCCTTAGATGAGCAGATGAGCTGCATGAGCCTCCAGGTCAGCCAGCAGAAGGAGCTGCTCTCCTCGCTCAGCCAGCAGCTGAAGGATAAAGACGCCTCCATCGCTCAGGTCATCGAGGCCGCCTCCAACGAGAGGCTGAAGCTGGTTGAGGAAAACGCCTCCCTGTCAGCGCAGCTGGAGAACATGGAGCGTGCTCAGCAGGAGATTTCTCTGCAGCTACAGGAACAGCTTTCATGTTTTCAGACGGAGAACTCTGAGAAGCTTCAGCTCGCAAAGGAAACAGAGGATCTGCAGAAGGAGCTCGCTGCTGCATCCAAAGAGAAGGAGGCCATGAAGAAGAAACTTCAGGCTGCTCTGGTTGTGAGGAAAGATCTGCTGAAAAGGATCGATGAGTACGAGAAGCAAAAGGAAGAAGGAGAGAACAATAAAATGTATGTTTTGCAGGAAAAATTGAATGAAATGAAACAAACGTATGAAGAAAAAATTTCTGTTCTTGATGCGGAGATACTTGAACACAAAGCAGTTGGTGAAAGGGCTGCAGAGCAATTACAGTCTGAAAAACAGCTGCTGCACAGCACATTAATGCAAAAAGAGGAGAGCTTGTGTGACGCTTTAGAAAAAGTCAAGGAGAAAAACTCTGTCATTGAGGAGCTTCAGTCCAGAGCAGAAAACATCGAACAAGATAAAAACAATTTGATTCAGAAACTGGAGGAGCTTCAGGACGAAATGAAGACATTCCAGGACGAGCTGAAGGTCAAGTCTTCCTCCGCTGCTGCAGACCTGGAGATGGAGCTGGCTCAGATGAAGCAAGAAAAAGCTGCTCTGCAGAAAAAGGCCCAGGCTGCACTGCTGGCACGCAAGAAGGCTCAGGAAAATGAGAAGAAACTTACTGAAGAGCTGTCTGAGCTGAAGGAGAAGCACAAGGCTCTCTTAGCTCAACACCAGCTGCAGGCAGAGGAGCTGGAGGAGCTCCATAAAACCTCTACCTCTTATCTAGACGAAGCAAACTCCTTACGACGGCTCATGGAGGAGAAGGACAAATCTCTGCAAGACGTCAAAGAGTCTCTGCAAACGGAGTTGGAAACCATCAGGTCCAGATTTGACAGCATTTCTCTTGAAATGGCTGATAAAAACGAAGCTTTTGCTCAGATTGAAGAAAGAGAAGCTGCTTTAAAGTCGACTTTGCAGAGCGTTCAGAGCGACCTGGAGAAAACTCAGGCAGAAGTAGAACAGAAAACCCAGGAGATGGAGAAATATCAAGCTGGGCATCAGGAGAATCAGGAGTTATTGGGTAGAACTGTGACTTTAGAGAACCAACTCCAGGAAGAGAAGCAAGCAAACCAGGAAAAGCTTCACATGTTAATGAAAGAAAAGGAAGCCATGTTGGAGCAAAGCAACCAGCTGAGAACACAACTGGATGAAGCAGCTGGTTTGATTTCACAGAAATCTTCAGAGTACTTAGCAATCCAAAAGAAGTTAACAGAGACGGAGCAGGAAAAAGAAGTTTTGGTCAAAGAAACTGAAAAGGTGAAGCTAAACTTCACAGAAATCCAACAAGAAATGGAGTTGTTGAAGGTGGATAAAGAAAACTTGGACAGGTTAATCAGTGAGCTGAAAGGTGAAGTGGCTGCACTGAAGCAGCGGAACGTAAAGGAGGAGAAAGATGAAGTCAACAGAGACCAGGTTGCTTCCTCTTGCAAGTGTGCAGAAAACTTTGAAGTGAAACTGAAGGAGAAAGATGAAGCTTTGTCAGTTTCTCAGGCTCAAGTTTCAGAGAAAGATCAACTAATCACTTCACTGGAGCTGCAGCTGGTTCACCAAATCAAGATGCATGAAGTCACAGTTGAAAAGATGAGAACCGAAGCTGAGGGACTTCAGAGATCCCAAGAAAATAACCAAACCAAACTTCTAACCAGGAAACTTCAAGCAGCTTTAGTTTCCAGAAAAGATCTGATGAAGGAAAACGCCTCGCTGAAGGAAGAAGTCGAGAAGTTGTCTGCTCAACAGGAAGCCAAGGAAGCAGAGTTCCTGGATCTGAAGTCATCCCTGTTGAAGCTGCAGCAACAGAACGTGGAGCAGGAAGGTTCTGTGTCATCCGTCCTCAAAGAAAGAGACGCGCTGGTCGCTGATGTTGATCGCATCCTGAACGACAACCGCAGCCTGTCTGCAGCCTGCGACAGTTTGAAGTTAACCATCGAGAGCATCACCCAGCAGAAACAGGCCTTCTCCTGCCAGCTCGAGTCGCTCAAAGACTCCCAAACCGAGGAGCTGACCAAATGGAAGTCAAAGCACGCCGAGCTGAAGCAAGAGTACGAGTCTCTGCTGCAAGCATACGAAAACGTGAGCAGTGAAATGGACAAGATGAGGCAGCTGTTGGAAGGAGCCAAGAGAGAGCGACAGGAAGCTCTGAAAAGAATCCACGACCAGGAGACCCAGAAGGAGATCCTGGAAAAACGAGCCCAAGAGGCGGAGGAGGAAAACGAGAGGATTAAAGAGAGGATGCACAAATTCTCCAAAGAGAAACGCCAGAAGATCGAGAACCTGGAGGAGGAGAATCAGAGTCTTCAAAAGCAACTCTCACAGCTCGATGGAAACCACGAGAAGGTGGTGTCCGAGCTAAGAGACAAAAACCAGGACCTGGAGGCAGAGATTTCCCAACTGGCAGAGAAACTCTCAGCGATTCAGGCAGAAAACACCCAGCTGGCTGAAAAATTAGAATCAGCGAGTTGTTCTCTGGAGGAGAAGCGCTTGGAATCAAACAACAACGCTAACAACATGCAGCTGAAGCTCGATGAAGCTCTCAGCTTGAATAACTCACTGATGGCGCAAATTGAAGCACAAAAAACAGAACTGAGCGCACAGCTGGAAATAAGCAATCTGCTGCAGAAGGAGAAGGCGGATCTTTCTGAAAGACTGAAAGAAATCCAGAAGGAGCTGGAGCTGGAGCTGGGAAAGCGAGACGATGGGATCAAAGAGCTCCGAGACATTCTCAACAAGCACAGCCAGGAGACGATCAGTCTGAACGAGAAGGTCCGAATCCTGGAGGACGACAAGTCACTGCTGCAGGAGGAGCTCGAGAACACCCAGGAGATTTCGGACAAGGTGAAAAACGAGAACGAATATTTGGAAACTGTGATCCTGAAGAATTCAGAAAGAATTGATGAGTTGACAGAGTCCGTCAATGTCCTGCAAACCCAAAACGCTCAGCTGACGGCGCAGCTCGCAACGAGCAGGGAGACGAGCGATCGGGTCTGTCGAGAAAAAGAGCTGGAGCAGCTCAAGTTGGTCCGAGAGTTTGAGGAGAAACTCAAGACTGTTCAGAGAGGCAACGAGGGATCCAAGAATGTGAAGAAGGAGCTGCAAGAGCTGCTCAAAGAAAAGCACCAGGAGATAAATCAGCTCCAACAAAACTGCATCAGGTACCAAGAGGTGATTCTAGATCTGGAAAACTCCCTGAAGAGCTCACAGTCAACCTGTGAACATTTGGAGAAAGAGCTGAAGAAGAACTCTGAGAAGATGTTGGCATCAGAGGAGAGTAGCAAGAGACTCGAATCCGAGTCGGTAAAGATCAGGAAGCTCCTCCAGGAGGCAGAGGAAAAGATCACAAGTACCGAGTCTGAAAGGGAGCAGCTGGCTCTTCAGATATCCCAGAATGTTAAACAGATAGAGGAAACTAAATCATCACAACATACTGAAGAAACACAGAGACAATCCTTCATACAGAATCAGCTACAGCAACAAGTTGATGAGCTGAAGAATCTGAGAGAGAAGGAAAATGAAAGATTGGATGAACTGATCCAGGACTTGCACTCTAAAGATCTCCAGATAAACACTCTGAGGAGAGTGGTTGAGACCAGCGAAGCCAAGCTTTCTGCTCTGACTTCCACTCCTCATGGGGCTGACACCTCCAGACTCTGGGATGATTTGTTCCAGAAGAGCCTCCACCAGAAAGACAAGCAACTGCTGGAACAAGGGTCAACCATCACAAGGTTCCTGGAGGATCTGAGGAAGAAGGAAAAGGAAGTGAATGAACTTCGAGTGGCTAAACTAAGACTGGAAAGGACGTTGAATGAGTACTCAGTTGCTGCCGCTGCTCATCAGCGTCAGATGTTTATCGTAAGCGCAACCAATGCTGAAGTGAGTGAGAATTTGGAGCTCATGACTGTTCAGGTGAAGGAACTCAGTGGTCGAGTGGAAAGACTGGAGCAAGAGAAGAACGGCCTGAACAGACAGCTGGCAGAGCGAGAGGACGAGCTCTGCCAGCTGCAGCCTCGTCTTCAGCAGATGGAGAAGCTCAACGCTGACACAGAAGCTCAGCTGCACCTTTTACAAACCGAACGGGACAGAATTCAGGCCGACTTTGACAAGCAGCTGGGCATTGCACTTCAACTGAAAACACTCCTTCAGGGCAAAGATGCCGAGATCTCCTCCCTGCTTTCCTGCAAAGATGGCCAGATGTCCGAGTATCTGGAGCAACTCCAGGCTAACTATCACAACCAGGTGTCTGTTTATGAAGACAGACTCACGTCGTCACGCTACCAAAGGGAGAGGCTGGACAAAGAGATAAGAGCTCTTCAGGCGAAGGTCAAAAGTCTTGAAATTCAACTGAGCAGATCCGTTCAAGAAAAGGAACAGATGGAGATGAAGATGGAGTCATTCAAGAACTCAATGGTGTCTTTACAGAGCGAACGGGAGCGGCTGATGTCCGAATACAGAGTACTAGAGGCAAAGAGTCAGTTGGGGCTGAAGGATAAAGAAGGTTCCCCTGATGGTGAGGGCAGTGCAAGCAAAGGCTTTAAGCATGAAATCAGAAAGTTGCTGCATCAAATGGATGATCTGAACTCTGAGAACGCCATGCTCAGGGCTCAGCTGGTGCGCTACCGAGAGGATTTAAATCAGGTACTGTCCCTTAAAGACAACCAGGTGAAGGTTCTGCTTCAGAAGCAGCAGGATGTGATCAAAAACCTGGAGATCCAAAAGGCTTCCACTGAAAAGCTTCTCAGAGATTCTCGGCTGGAACTCCAAGAGAAACAGGAAGACAGTAATGCGATTAAAACGGAGAATGAAGAACTCAAGGGTAAAGTCTCCAAACTGGAAGCTGAAAGAGTGACAACTAATGAGGGCAGGGTCATTGCCAATTTACAGGATGCCATGGCGGCCAAGGCCTCTGAATGTAGCGACCTCCAGCAGAAACTGCTCTCCCAGAAAGCATCGGTCGATGAGCTCAAAAGCAAAATGCAACAGTTGGAAGAAGAGACTGACAAAAAACTTGCTGAAGCTGAAGATAAATACAACAGTGAGCTGGACACCTTTGAACGGGAGGTGGAGCTGATGAGAACCGAGCGTGAGACGGCAGATCAAAGAGTGGCGGAGCTCGCCAAAGATTTGCTGGATTTGGAGCAGCAGTTAGCTGAAGCTAAATCACAAAACAAAGACCTGAAGGCTCAGAATGAATCTCTGTGCAAAGCCATGGCCGCTCTGCAGAATGACCGAGACCAGCTCATCGAGGACTTCAAGACCCTCAGGAACAGGTACGACGAAGAACTCCGGCAGAGTCAGGTGGCTCTGAACAAGGTTGAGCGCAGTCTGCAGGACGCGTCTTCAGACCTGGCCGGATATGCTAAAGAAAGAGACATCCTTATTCTCAAATTAAAAGCTATAGAGGGCAAAGATGCACACGAGGAGCTGAGCAAGTTGTTGGATGAACTGTCGAAGGCCCTGTCAGAGAAGGAACGAGAGCTGAAACAGGTGGTTCTGGAAAATGGCGCATACAGCAGGCAGCTGTCTGCGTTCTCCAGATCCATGGCCAGCCTGCAGAACGATCGCGACCGGCTGATGGAGGAGCTGGCTGGTGCCAAAAGAGAGGCTGAATCCAAACAAGGGTCGAGTGCAGAGATGGTTCTCACCTCGATCATGGAAAAGGAAAAAGCCGTCGGTGCCTTCGAAGATGAGAATGATGGGCTGGTAAGTGGAGTCATCACCTT